>NW_009217996.1:0-32670 GCF_000690835.1 Fulmarus glacialis | reverse complement strand
CTCCGGAGCCCTTCGCCTCGGTGGCGAATTGCCACTTGCAAGAGAACCATGTAAACAAACATGATCTTCCCTGGGTTTTCCAGGAACCCCGGTGTTTTCAGCAACAAAACCTGTCCGAGATAGGCAGCTTTCCAAGACTTTCTGACTGTACTTGAATCAAGATAGGTTTATCCAGAGGCATCTTTTTAATTATCAGCATAACACTGTTACCTTAACGTAGTCTGTTGCTAGTCATATTACTATAAAATAGAGCAGGAGGACAAATGACACTCATCTTTGCTAGTCCCAGATGCCTCCTCAGAGCAGTTAAAAAAAGTGTTTTGTAGTTTGGAGGTAAAGATAAGAGTGAAGAAAGCTTTGCAGTGAGATTGGTACTGCGTTTTGCAGTCAGGACTGCAGAAGCAAGGATGGATTCGTGCTGCAGAAGTGAGGATGGATTCGTGCTGCAGAGCGTGCCAGTGGCTGCACTGGATGCTCACAGAGCTAATGGGGAACATGTTCAGAAATGAGCTTGCACCACAACAAAGAAATGAATCACAGTTTGTTGGCATGAGTCTGAAAACAATTTCTCTGGGTCTGTATTGACTGCAGTTATATTTGGCTTTGAGTCTCATCAGCATTTATGGTTCTCAAAATATATACACATTATGTAATATAAACATTATTTCATTGGGCCAAACTTCCATTAGATTTAAAGTCCACGAAAAGAGACCGTATTTATCTTTGAAAAAGAATCTAGATTAAAGCAGTAGCAATTTGCCAGAGCAGTCTCCAATGCCATGTGGTTAAGAAAGCCTGCAAAGCCAGTGGAGCAAAACCAGCGTAAAAACGGGATGGAGCGAAGACTCGGGGGCTCGCTCTGTAATCATGCTTTGGGACTGGGATACACCGCAAATCTAGCACAGCGCCACGGCCGGGACTAACTAATTATTACAGTCTGAACATATTTAATCTCTTAGACACAAGCATCTTTTCTTCTCCTTAAACCCAGCTTGAGTACAGGATGGGCCAAAGAGCATGAAAGGATAGCAGTGAGAGAGCCTGCAATCAGTTTTTCATCTGTCCCTTAGGATGAAAAAGGAATATGTGAGTCATTTTCTTGTACAATGGAGAAGCCTGAATCCCACTGCATCTGGTTAATACCAAGGACTGTCCAAACAGTATTCCATTGTAATTTGTCACAGACTAAAATGCGATCGTTAAGTGTTTCTCGGAGTATTTTTTCATGGGTTTTGAATTCAGCAATAAAATACTGTTCTTTCAGTGGAATTTCAGTTACAGAACCCCTATACTAATGCCCAGTGAGAAAGCCATTTCATCAATAAATGATAAATGATTGTCATTATTTCTGCATCTATATATTGAACAACAGAATACTGAAGCACAGCGACAGAGCCGTTCACGTGGGCTCCAGTTTATTGTTTTTTGTGTCTTTTCAGACTCATGTTTTGAGTCTTTTTACACTAATGTTTCAAAAGCTGCAATAAAAACAAAGCTAGGGAAAACATTCAGGAGTTCTGTATTTTTACAAATGATACTGCATTTTTCTTTCTGATACGCATGCAGTCTGGTGGGAGGAAAGGGGCTTGGGGTTTGCTTCTTTTTTTTTTTTTTTTTTGTTTTTTTAAACCAATACGAAGATTCTTGCTGTGTGAAATAGCTTTCCTTTTTAGTCAGCCTGTTTCATGTTCGTAAAGATCCTTCACCCCCTGCCAGCCGATGACCGGTGAATGTAGTAACAGCTAAGTGGTATTCAATCACGTGCCGTTCGGATTGCTTTAAAGTAAACTGATTCTCACTTTACAGTAAACTTGAGTCTGAACAGATATTTGGGGATTAAAGTGGTGTGTAAAATGAGCAGAGAGGTTGTTCTGGTTTCTCCTAAACAACCTAATGATAGAGGGGAAGTTCTGCCAAGAAGCTGGTAACTACCTACCTCGAAAAGAAAGTGGAGATGGGCACCATGCTAATCCTAGTACACACCTCCCGCTGGAAACTAATTTTACTTGTGAATCACAAAAACGGGGGTGAAACTGAGACAGAAAGACCCAGTGCAAAACCTACGTGAGATGGAGGCAGCGGGTCTTCGCTCTACATCAGGCCACCAGGGTCTGAAAGGGGCTCACCAGTGACGGGGCCACTGCGGGCCCCCCGTCCTGCTCCACCACCCCGAGATCAATGCTGCCAGGTTACGCTGCTTCAACTTGGTCACACAAACCGGGCTGGCAGGCTCGGAGCTGGCGCAGATGTGACCAAGCGTGTTGGCCCAGGCAAGGAGCCACACCAACAGGTCTCCACTGCTTCAAAGGCCAGCTTGGGAGCACGTCCGGAGCATCCAACTCCTCCGTTTTCAGGAGAGGGAGCGCAAGGCAGTATCATATAGAGAAACACCTGAGGTCCCACGGGCCTGCTAGCCCTGGCCCGGAGCTGGCACCGCGCTGCTGCCTCCCTACCTGCCCCACAGCTCTTGTGGGAGCTTCTTGGCTCTGGCGCAGGGACCCACAAAAGCCGTCCAGGCAAGGCAGCACAAAGGCACCCGAATGCCTTTGCACGGCGGCGATGCTGAGCCGGAGCGGAGAGGCCCCGGGGACGGGCTGAGACACGTGGGGTCTTTCCGCTTGGTCCTCTCTCTGAGGATGTTGTGTGAGTTCAGGAGCAGCCCTGGCCTCAGCTGCCTCCTCTGCCTGCTCGGTGCCTGCATTAATTTGCCCCGTAGGAGCCAGCACAGGTCAGGAAAAGCCAGTGTTGCCTCGGGGCTGATAAACTTGCTGGCCTATATGTGGATGTTTGCGCTCTGCATTCCCATGCACATCCCGCAGCACTAATGCTCGAGGGAGTGTACCTGGAGAGTCCCAGTCTTTTATTAAACTCAGCTAACAGTGAATGAACTATGTCATAAGCTGGCTGCATTTCATATTGAGAAAGAGACTCAAGCTCTTTGAATAGCCCTGAACGACGGAGCTTATTCCCAGGGAGCCAGCCCTCCCCGCAGCCTGCAGCACGGCGGGTGGGTTGGGAGTTACTTGCAGACAGGCTGCTTATCTGGAAGGCTGCTTTGCTCCGGCGGCTGCTGGCGCTGGATGCAGCGACCACGCTGCAGTCCCAGCCGTGCCGCACACAACAAGCTGTTGCTGGTCTTAATTGCACAATAGACTTAGGGAAACATCCCCAAAATAGAAGAAACCCACTTAAACAGCCTTATGTAATTTCAGACTAATGAATGCATGGATTAAAGTCCACATCCTAAGGGAGCGGTCACAACGTGCTAGCCTACTTTCTACCTTAATGCTATGCCAGCGCTCTGAGATCCAAACAATGTCCTCAGACCAGCCGATCCCGAACAGGGGACAGCCCGGACCACATTAGTAGCAAGGTGTACGCTCACCCTGTCACTAACTTGGTCTTCAACTCAGACCTTTCTTTTCAGGACCTCTTCTGTCAGTCTCAGCAATCTCTTGGATATACAAATGCTTCTCTCTTCTTACAAAGTAAAGCTCCCATATCTCACATCTTGTGCTATATCCATACTAAGTCAATGTTCAAGGACAATTTTTCTAGGATGGCTCTTGCTATGCCACCTTTCTCTGAATTGACATTCCCTCCTCCGCCATATGAAAAATGAACCACTTGTGTTTGGTTTTGAAGGCTTTGATTCCCACTCTCATCTCTCATTTTTTATTAGAAGGTCAGCTCTCACTCTGGCCAGCCTGTGCTGCCCACCGCTGCTGCCCGCCGTGGAGCTGGATGTTCAAACAAGGGATTCTGCACTTCCTCCTGGACTACCCCGGACAGTAATAAACATCCACGTAAAGACCAAGCCTCTCTCTTCCACATCCATTCTTAAAAATCTTTTGTACCTTGAAGCATTCAAAATTCGATAAAACTTCAGCTGTTAGGAAAAAAAAAATTAAATACCGTTATCAATCCTGTGCCTCCTTGTCTAGGAGCTGCCTACGTGTTGCCCGAGGTTGGCTCGTACCACTGCGGCAAGACACAGCGTGTTGTTTTGTTTGTCCAGCTCCATGCTCAGCAGCACTTCACCCCCTAATTAGGATACCTAAGTGAAGAACGGAGCAGGTTTAATTGAGACTGTGGTTTTGCCATGTGAGGAACAGTGCCTGCAACCTAGCGGTCCTGCTGGAGCGGGAAAGCTGGAGGAACCAAGGAATACTTTGACCATGGTGTTATCTAAGTTGTGGAAACTTGTTTTATTTCTAAAGGAGTAGATTAGGAGTGTGGGGAACATCAAGTCTAAACCAGCTTGACACTACTTGGCAACTTCTAGTCATTGCCCACGTGATCTGTGAAAATCCTAAGAGTAAAATGAAAACAGATTGAAAAGACAAACAGTCATTATTTCTGCAGGGTAAGAGCTTGATCCTGGGAATACAGCTTGGCAAAGTGGGAGCTTAGGAAATGCAGGAAGGAGTAAATCTGCTAGATTAATTTTCCTTTTCACCCAGTTACTATCGTGCTGCACGGCGGCACTGACGAAAAGTGTGATGGTAATACTGTCTTGCACCTGTGTTCCCCTTTGTGCACACTTTTAATTTTGAAAACACTCATTTTTGAGAGTATGCATTCCTTATGACTGACATCTGATGGCTTTGACTAATAGTTGAAGAGACAGGAATCAATATTCAAGTTTAATCATGTTGTTAACTGGTAATAAGGAAACAATAACTCTGATGTTTTTGCTCTTGGGATTGTCTTGTCTCTATGCAAAAAGACCTATTAGCTTCCCAAAAAGGATCTGGGATAGTTCAATGTTTTTTCTTGCTTGTTGCAAAACAGGTTTTTAGCAGATGTGAGGAAGTTCTTTTGTCTCAAGTAATATCTTTACTTTCTGCATTATATAATGTTAATATCAAGTACTCCGCATTTATTCCATACCAAACAAGATTTTTTTGACATATAGAGGTCTGGTATAAATCTACTTAGGGATTAAAAGTTGTGTTCAGTAGCTAATTGCTCAGTGGTCTTACCCTTAAAGAACAAATACTAAATACTTTTTAAAAATTACAGTGTGCTTTTTCCATCTCAGCCACTTGTTCCTGGCTGATTTGGTTAATATTGACCAACATATAAAATATTAAAGACAAAGATACTGTCTCTAGGTTTGGAAATCCTTGAACCACAAACTGCTGGAGAGCATTCAGAGGAAAAATCATTAAAAGTTTACCCTATTCTTATACTTTTCTCTTCACATCTGATATTGGTCATTGCTAATGACAGATTGCTGGGCAGGATGAATTTCTGATGTGTCCTGAAATGGCTGTTCTTAAATTCATCATCCCATCTTGGCAAAAGGGAAAGGCTTACCCTTTATAAAAGCAGGCTTCATGTAAATGAGCCAGCAGTGTGAGCCAAAAAGCACTGTAATATCAATTTACACGCAGATCCTGCTGCCTTACCTTCAAGTGAAGGGAACCGCACTCTTGAAGCACTGCTATGGAAATCGGTGTAACTGCTCAAGGAGGGAGTCTCTACCCCATGTAAATAGGAATGTCCCTGAATAATTGTGTTCATTTATTTCACACCTTAAAAAAGTAATTAGCAAAATCATTTCAAAACCAACTTCACCCAGTCCTCCTGTGGGAAATCTCAGCAGAAGACAAGTAGACTGAATTAACCTCGGTGTTACCAGGGCGAACATTGCAACAGAGCCAGAGCAAAGGCACTTCTGCCTTGTTCCGGGTCTGCAGTGAACACCTCCTGCAGACAAATAAGGACTCTTGCTCTTAATTATGCACCCACTAATAATCTGAAGGTTTGTTCTAGTAATGAAGTTTTTTAGATGTGGCAATGAGTGAATTGCGTTTTGAAGATTTCTGAGATGACAGGAACCTGTCCCCCCCACCATCCCACCATATTTTCTCTCACGCAACCAAATCTTGTACGTCAATGGTTCTGGTGCTTTTTGCTCCTGCCTTTCCGAAAAGTATAACTGGAAAGATACGTAGACAGATTGGTCCTATCCAGTTTCTGAAAATTTTCTATGCTTTGAACATTGTGCCTGTAAAAGATCTTGTCTCTCAATACCATGAATACCACCAAATGACAGCCTTCAGAAACAGACAGCCCCATTAATTTGTCAAAAGACTGACAGCTCACCAAGGCACAAGGGAGGCATTAAATGTTACCAGAGGTAGAAACATTCACGTTGCTTTATCCTCCATTCAATTCGGAGTATTACATTAGGAGAAAACTGGCACCAGAACACGAAGGCTGGGATGCATCCTCAATATTCCTTCTCACAAAGTTTGAAAAACTCTGGGGTCTTTCCATATCTGTTAATCAGGTTCCTGGATAAGCCTAATTTTTTTTTCCAAGATCTTTTGAAAGATCTGATTGCAGTCGCAAAAATGAGCCCGACTACACACAGAGCTTAGCGAGCTCTCCCACGTGCCACGCTACTCAAGCAGACGGCAGCTGCGGTGAGGTGGTCCTCTGCCCAAGCCGATACAAATCTGCTAGCCAAGAGGCCTCCGGGTCGCAGCCGACTCATCTCCGACGCAGCTCCAACGGCTGGCCAAAGAGCCGGAGCTGGCAGCCCCCAGCTGCGTGGCTAGCCTCCAGCCAGTTATTCTGAAATGCAGAAAAAGCAACTAGAAAAAGCAGGAGATGAGTTAATGCCAGAAAACAGGTTATTCAAAGCGGCAGAATTGCCTAGTGCTGGAAGAGACCCAGGGGCTTTTCCTGACTTTGTTTTTGGCCTGTTAAGTGACGGACAGGGCAAACATTTCTTTATCTCAATATTCCTCTTGTCTTTCCTGTAAAGTGTTTTGGCATTTACTGGTAAAAAGTAACACCTTCTAGAAGAGCGATATGGAAAAACAGCAATATAGTCATTACATTATTATTATTAAAGCAATCTCAAGCACTGTAGCATTGCATTTTGTCCAGATATACTGCTGAGTAAGGCTGGATCGTTTTGTACTTGGGCAAAATACAACGGTAAACTGAATAGCCAGTATAATGGAAGAAGACAGAATAAATCGTAATAAAGGTCCATTCTGTCTTTGTCATCTATGAATAAAGCTTTGAATTTTAAAGAGTCTCCCTATGAGGTTATTTAATGTTCGCCAAGACATAGCAAGTACACAACAGCTGTGCTCACAGCCTTAACTCATAACGGAAAGAATTTTATCACTTACCTGAACTTTTAAAAAAAAAAACAACAAAAAAACTCTTTCCCCTAGGAGATGCAGACCAAAACCAAGTTACATCAGAAGTTAAAGGGAAAAAAAAACCCCAAACCCCAAAGCTTATTCTGTTTTGTCCCCCAAATCTCCTCTCTGGAATCTTGATATTTTCAGAGTATCAACTTCACCAAGAAATCTGTAATGTCATCAGGAACCAGGAGGTTTTTTTGCTGGCAAGCTCCTTTAATAAAGACACCAAGCATCTTGCAAAGGATTCTTTAAAAACTTCGTGCCGTCTCCAGCAGTTCCAATTAAAATAGACTGCCTTTCTCAATACAGATCTGGCAATGGACGTTATCGTCACTGTTCTAGCAGTAAAAAAAAAATGGAAAGTCCTTAACATGGTCAAATGAAATATTATGTATACCCACTTTAACTTACCCTGGTTTGGCCTTTCCATTACACCCCTGGCCTGCTAATTTGACCAACGCTTTTCTGTATACTTTCTTCTCTTTTGGGAATACTAGCTTTGCATGCAGAAAAAAAATAAATATATCAATAAATGTATCAGCCTATGTACAGGTGTTGTTCTCTGGCAGGAAGCACTTATGATTTGTCCTAGGTCTGTAATGAACAAAACTTAATTAGAAATACAACCATATCTTTAAATCAAATCATAATCCAACTGCCAGGCTTTGACTGGAGAAACTGCAATAGGTGCCTGGGACAGCTTTCAAACTTTTTGCATTTTTATTTGCTCCCAAACCAACTTGTGAATCAAAAATTTCTAGCCTTAAACTCACTGACTTTTTAGCTGAAACTTTAGAGTTGTGGTTTTCAGCCTTTTTGATTTGCAAATGCCTAAGGCCCCCCCATGAATTCAAGTCATCTGATAATAGGTTTGCCTTTTTTTTTTGTTACCTGTTTATGAAGCCCTTAAAATTCATTCGTGAATCATGAGGGTTTTGCAGACCACAGTTGGAAAACCACTGTTTAAGGGGCTGCAGCTTGCCCACGTTATGCGAGTCAGACTTCTTATGTTAACTCTGCGACCTATCATCATTTAAAAAACAAAATAATAACAAAATTTAGGAATAGTAAACAGACTGGGACAAGGGTTTCTGGAACCTGGCCTATTTAACACAGGCCAACAGCAAGTAAAACAGGAGAACCTCTGTAGCAGACTAACATGCAATAAGAACAATTCTGAACACAGTTACAGGCTTGGAAGCTAAAGATTTTAGTCCGCCCAAACAGGCTAGTCAACTGAGTTGCATACTGCTTCTTTGTAAAACCATTTTCTTCAAAAAGTTTCTCACGAGGAATTATTCCTCTCCCCCCCGCCCCGAAACAGCAGATTGTGTTCTGAATAAATACAGTCCATCAGCCAAGATCGACTCTTACTTGAAACGCACATCTACCCGATGCACCGAGTGACACCGGGTCACCTGCCCTCTGGCTAGAGACCCAGCGCCCTTCTGCCGGTGGCTGTTAGTGATCCAGACATAAAGCCTGAATTAGTGCTTCAACTGAAAGAAACCGCTAACCCAGAGATAGCTGCTTTAAACCTTCCAGACTTGAAGAAGTGGCAATTATTTTTCTGATTAGCTCTATCCAGCATAGCTGTTCCCTGCATCCTCCTCCCCATCTCCCGGTTTTTCAAGGATACACAAGAGAAATGGCTGAAAACTACTGTAGCTCTGGCAGTCCCCTACGCAAACGCTGGAACAAGCCCCAAAAGGCAACTACAGAACAGACTGGGGAGTCCAAGATGAACTAATGAGGCACAGAGATGAAAAAAAGGTCCCAAACCAAACGACAAAATCCTTTACTGTGTTCTTAATCCGTCAGAAACAGTTACAGGATGCAAACTAAATTCCCAAAGACGCAAGATTTTATCACAGGAACCCATTAGAAGTTATTTTTCTCTAGCTTAAAATCTACCTGTAATTGTAGTTCTGTGACTTGGCTGGTCTAATACAAACTTACAAGAATAGAAGTGAGAACAGTAAGTCTTTCTGGGACACCAGCAAATTAAATTTTCATTCTAAAGGTCAATATGTTTATATTACCTACATATAAATTTGGACACTTCTTTAATAAAATGATTTGCCAAATAGATTTCTCAGTCCCATACCCTATTTCTGTGACTCTTTGTAGCATAAAATGATTAGGATTTAGATCAGTGCCAAATTCTCATTGCTGTCTCTCAAAGGGCCTTCAACTGAAAAGCTTTAGTTCACTGTGCCAACTAGTTCCAGCTTTCTTTTGGAAAATACGTGTAATACACATGCCGAATTGTTGTAAACATCTCACAGAAGATGTGAAGCATTATTCAGTGTGATTGTTTATATTCCATAGAATAAGAGATTAAAAACAGGTGTTGAATAATTTTATTTAAATATTATTACAGTGATTATCTGAAGAAAATGTGTGTCTCTGGACATAATATAACTTACTTGAAGATTAATTCAGTGAAAATGATTCTTTGCCGCAATGAAAAATAGCCACTGAACTAACGCATGTCATACTTTGTTATTTCAGACATAAAGAACTTAACAAAAGAGGGTCAATAATTATTGTGAGAAACCACAGAAATATATAGAAAGCAAGTCAACAGTTACCAAAAAATTCTGTTCGTCATTCCCCTAATCTTAAAAATACAGTCGACCCATGAGCACCAACAGCTGGAAGCAGTGTGAACCAGAATACATGGAGGTAAACCTGAACCATCATTTGCAGAAGGCACAGCCAAACTCTTCCTTCACTCAACAACTCTCTGCAGAGAAATCACGATGGGTATATAATCTAAAGCAGAAGTGAGACAAGATCACAGGGGCAAATGGGGTTATTGCAATGACTGGAAAACTTCTCTCTCCTACTTTTGTTTAATAACAAGTTCAAGAAAAAATGAGCAGCCACCATCAGTAAGCAAGCTTTTGCTTAAACTGAAAATACTACAGAGAAACACTGATCAAAGAGATAATTAACAAATACCATTTGAAGTGGTAAAGAACTTACAGCAACTGAAATATTGAATTTATTGGCCCTCTTGGTATATACAGTATAGAATCGTTTTAAACAAAAGAACATGCAGTGAATTTTCTCCTGCAGATGCTCAGGGTTGACTCAGATTAATGTGAAAAAGGTCAGTTGAGTGATAAGCAAGGTCATAGGAATTAACATCGGGGTCTGAGTTTTCCTAGCCCAGACTGCCTACTGGACATGTACATCGTGTTTCATTAAGTACTACACCAATGTTAATCAAGTTTAATAACCTTCTCCTGAGATGTCCCAGGAAACGAGGTAGTAAAATTAAAACAGTTAGATGTCTGCTGAAAAGCAAATATATTTATTATGCACTTTCATATACACAGGGATTTTCGCTTAATATAATACAAGGAATAAAATAAAAATTTTACAATGTGAAATTCATTCAATGTACATTAAAGGCTATTTACAACCCACTCCAGGAAAAACAGTCTATCTGCAAACCAAGTTAACTGAGGAGTTCAGATGGGGAATATTAAGCATAACGGACATTTGCATAGCAGAGTAACTATGAGGGAAAATATCTTTTTAAATAAATGGTAATGTTTTCAATACTGATCACAGAGAAGACAAAAATGCATCAATTGTGCCTCTCTCTCTTAATGCATTTCTCTTTTGGAGATTTTTTCCACATGCATACAGTATTGATATCTGTGTCCACAAAACAGTCTTTTCCCTAGCGCTCCCACCAAGAATTTTAGTCGTCTTGTGGAGATGACCCTGGAAGAACCAGTGAAATGGGATAAAGAGAAACAGGATTCATATTTTATTCAGGTTTTTTAGGTTGTGAGAACTGTTACATTGCCAGAAGAAACCGTGCCGAGTCACAGCTATGCAACTCCATTCACCTCCACTTGATTGTACAGATGTGAAAGAGCAGAGCAGAACAGAGCAAACAACAGGGGGAACAGCAACGTTTCTTTGTACGCAAAACCCTCACAAATGATATTAAAAATCACACGCAACAGCAATGTGGAATTACACAGACCTTCTGAGAAAGTAGATGTTTTAAAGCAATTCATACTCTGTTCCAGAGTGATATTCAAAACCTGTAAGCGTTGCCATTCTGAAAACATTTTCAACAGGTCTACTTTCTGCTGATTTGGATATGAGGTTTCCCCACCAACTGTTTCAAATGTAAATATTATTCACACAAAACCCATCAGGCTATCTCTAAGTTGTGGCCCCTTGTGAAACTGGCCATATTTTTACGTCCTCTGTCCACAAGGTGCAATTAATAACAACACAATAAAATTAAATAAATATAACCCCAATGACAGTCAAGGTCAGTAGAAAAATGTCGGCATTCAGGGATCCCTTTCTACAGAACAAAACATACATCTAATAACTAAGAAAAGTCGTATTCTTGCACAGTATTGCAAATGTACTGTACTTGAGGTTCGGAACAAGTTTGCTGAGAACATTTTGGTACTCTCTCTTTACTGAGCCACTAACCCTCTTAAGGCCATTCTGCCAGACTCCTGTTATGTTATTTTATAATTGTCCCACGGGGACAAGAAATTCAATACATGAAACATTCAGAATAATCAATATTGCCGTGTGTCAACTTTTAACATCTAATTTTACTATATGCTGAATGCCTGACTATAAAAGATTCTTTTTACATTTAGTAACAAGCAAATAAAAATGGAGGTGCAAGATATTAAAAAAAATGTTCTGATGATTGTTAATCATAATAACAAGTCATGGAGCCCTTTAGTGCCTCAGAATATGCACTACATATACATCCAGGGGCCATTTATCAAAGTTTAAGGATAGCCATACATCTAATTAATCTTCTATGAAAAATAACCTCAGCTTTCTATTATCTTAGTTGTGGAATGATCAGAATTAGAGTATGAAAAAGATGAATCCCAAGCCTTTAGAAGAAATACTCACGTACAAAAATAGGCTTATTTTCTAAAGAGCAAGGCTGTGTAATGGTGAATAGTAGAATATAGCTTGCATTTTTAGGAGAAAATAACCCACTTGTTTCATTTTATCACTCACAGAGCTGTGCAAGTAAGATGTGCACATTCAAAGGAAAAATTCATACTGTTCACTTTCAGAACAATGGCCTTGATTTTGCTCTCTCTCATATAAGTAAAATTCTTCTGGTGTTAAGAGTGGGGAACCAGCTTTCCATTATCCGTAGATGGACTATGCAGGCTGCCGATTAACCATGCTCCAGGTACAGAAATACTCGAGCTGGCTCTATCTAATCCATCTGAAGCAGTAACCACATTCATACAAGTTTGTGCTTTAAAGAATTATTGTCTCAGGACAGGGCTAACTCAGTAATCTCTGTACTCCCCAGACAACGGTATTACTAACCATTTGCTTTTCCATTGTACGCTCACTGTACATTCTCTCAGCGTCATTAACAAAGCATCTGTATTCTCCATGGTTTGTTTTACTGACATTCTCAATACAGTCCTTTACCTTGGAAAAAAAAAAAAGAGCTGTTTCTACCGTATAAAGATATACATGAAAGCAGGATCAGACCTTTTACTTTAGCACCTAAAACATACCCATATTCAGTTACCTCATTACCATAACAATAATGGAGGCTATTTAAGATCAAGTGTCCAAGACCAAATTTGCCGATTGCTTTCAGTGGTCACAGTCTGCCATCCAGATTTGGTGCTGTAGTACCAGATAGCGGATTTTGTCTCTTAAAAATCCCAAAGACACTGCAGATGTTACAGTCCGACTCCTTTGCTACCACTGAACAGCTATTACACAGACAGAACACACAAGTACAGTATTTATAAAATACTGTTACAAAATTTGTATTTCTGGAGAGAACTTTTTGAGTACACAGGGAACTGACCATACATTACAACAATGCAAATGTGACAAACTGTTTGCTTATTTTCTTTAGCCACAGGAAAATAAATACAAAAAGCACTGCCTTTCCATACACAGTTCACTGTGGCACATGCACCTCTACAAAGCATTCTGGAATAGGAAATCAGAATTCCTTGTTCTTACCATTTTCAGCTGTTGTCAGGGAAATACAGCATATATCTTTCTGCAATTTAAAAAAAGTGCTCATTCTGTGTATTAAATACAAAGTACACAAAATAAATTTTTGAAGCACAGAGGGTTATACTGAGAAGGCAGCCTGAAAATGTAGGCACGTTACAGTAATTAAGGTAACCGTACTGTAGTGATCACATTCTTGAATTTCTAGGTGGACTAAACAAGCATTGTATGCTTTCATCCCAGCCAGCTGATAAATCATTCAGAGCAGAAGCGCTTCTGTTCATAGCATCATGGAATTGGCCTAAAAGTACAAAATAGAAACATTAAGTTTTGAAATACTCCGTAATACGAACAGTATTGTCAGAGAGAGAGCTGCATCATTTCTAATTAAAGTTAAAAGCACACAACACATACCAACGATGGAAAGTATTTCCTGCCTAACTCAAATCCCGTGATTGATTCCCGGTGCTCTCTACCATCCAAAGCAGCTACAAGGTCCCCACAGCAGGAGAGCTTCCCGAATAGAGCTCGGAAGCGGCAGCTAGGGAAGGAAAGCCATTCCTCAGTTGCTCTGGTAGAGTATTTCTGATGTGATTCTCCACAGGTGACTAATTTATTCACTGGTCAGGGAAATTACTGTTTTTGTGCTTGAGACTTGGCAAAAGAGGAGGTAAATTATAGCCTGCGCCAAGCAATTCGTAATCCACACAAAATTGTTTTAAACTTCCATATTTAAAACAAAGCTATGAAAAATCGTTAGAGAAAAAGCAAAAGGAACCATTTAGTTATCCATCACCTCATATGCTTAGCTACTTGCATAAACAAGTACTTCACAGAGAAAACCCCTGAATTTTTAGTAAAGCACTATGTTCCACATAAAGCAAAGCCCAATTCGAGTTTCAAAATTATATGTGGAGTGTTCCAATTTTTTTTTTACATGCTTTGTTTATATTTTAAAATCAACAAAGACAGAAAATTCATCAAAACTAGCCTTTTGATGACAGGTCAGGTCAAATCAATACATCCTACGTCAGAACCATACAATTTATTTACAATAAAGTATAACATGAAAGCAAGCACTGAACAACAGGCAGAAGAGTTGGGAAATACAATTCTTAATTATACATTTGAATATGTTTTATGGAGGCAGGAAAAAAACTACAAACGAATTTAAATCCTGTTTGGACATGATGTAGAACTGTGGGAATCTAAAGTCCTTCTGACTTTTAGGAAGATTTAGGGCCCATTCTCTCTCATCTGCTTATTCCTCTCTATGCCTGCCCCTGTTAGCCTGCCTCTTCACTTTTGCCTGCCCCACAGCTCCTCTGACCCTTTCCTAATATTTGGATTTTACAAGTGTGCAGGCTTCTATATATAGCTTTTTGAATCACTGTATGCTTTCAAATATCTTAATTTAACCAAAATGCCAACCTCAAGGAAACATCTTGGAGTCCTGCACAATATTCTAACGTCCTGCAATTCACAAGAGTCCTCCGCTACATCTAGAGATGCATTCCATTAAAGTGAAATCCATTCCCAGGACGTTTCGGGAAAAACTCTTATGTGTTTTTGACAGCTGAAAACCTCCCATTTGTGTATTCTGCACCACCTGCAATTGTCCTAGAAACCTGCAGTCTTTGATGACTTGCAGCAAAACTGAGTCAGCTAGCAAGAACATTCTTGTTCTAGGGAGCAGCAGTCCGATCTCTCAAAAATGCAGCATTTACACAAACAAAAAACATGTTTTCAAAAATAAGCAAATAAGCAGTAAGAGATGTGCATACATTTCATAAAGATGCTGCTGTTTTGAAATCCAAATAGGAAATGTATTATTATTAAGACATTCCCAATACCCTAAAAGAGATAAACCTCGTCAGGAAGAGGGAGAAAAATAGTTCTATTTTAGCTGACTCACTGATAATTCAGGTCTGAAAAAGCTACATGAAATTCCTGTTTCAGCTTAAAATTCAGTATGGGAGAGAAAGTGAGAAATCTAAATGAACGCCACTGATTAAGAACTACAGAATGGTAAAAAAATTGATACCATAACATAGATTCTAATCTTGCTCTGAAGAATGCCATCTCTTTTATAGGAGGGTTACCTTCACAGTAACAGAAACATAAAATCAAAGCTTTAGTGTACTATTTTAACTTTTTCACTTGTAGATAATTACGCTACTGAGATTTGTGGTTGCCTGTAACTTACAAGAATCTTCAGAAGCTTCCTGAAAAGCATTTTTGTAAATAATGAGATAATTACTGTATCTGAAAATACCACGTATTAAAATTCCCAGCCGTCCTTATGTCTGAAAAGAAAATTCCAAATCAATGCTACATGAAACTTGCTGTTTTATTCAGTCACATATCAAAGACAGTGGGGTATGATTTGACCAATCAGAATTCAATAGCAAATATGACGGTGATCCAATTTCTCTACGGTTGATGCTTTTAAATGACAGCAAAACCAATACTTGCCAGGTTAAGATTTTAATGTTTATGGTTTTCATTAAGAAAGCAATTATGATGATAAACAACAATGAAACCTAGTTTTAGTGTATTTAAAATGCATATGATGAAATACACGCATTTGCTTCCGTTGTGACCGGATAGGTTACCTTTTATAATGGTGTTTCCTTCTTGTAGTTGAAACTTGGGTCGCTACCTTCAATCTGAAGTTTTAAGGCTTGCTTAAGGCTGAGTTCGGTCTCTGCGGGAGGATAGCCTTCCAGTACTTCCTGATGCCCTCTATCCTGCACTGTTCGTGGGACCGAAACCCTACCGAGAAAAACCTGATTGCTCTGAAGATGGTAATTTGGATTCGTCATAATTCCATTTCTCTTCTTCTGTTCTCCACTCTGTTGGTGAATTAGGAACTGTTGCTGAGATCGCCCAACTTCTTGCTGAGCTGGCGGGACCAAAATTTTGCACTGTGGCTCTGCCAGCATTGATTTAAGTGGCACACTTGTCCCGGATTTGGCAATAGGTACTCGTTTATCAAACTGAGTCATTTCATACTCTAACACTTTTGGTTGGGAGGAACTACTTTGTTTTACTTTTTTTCCAGCTGACCCAGATTTGCTGGAGTTGTCCGTTTTCCCCCCTTTGTTAGCTTTAGTTGATTTCAAACTAGGTTTTACTTGGCTCCATTCAAATTCACTACTTGGTGAATTGTGATTTTGACTTAGGGAATGAGTTGTGGAAGAAGGAGAAACAATAGACTGCCTACTTCTGCTGCGTGGGAGGGAATGCTGCTGTATTTGCTCTGTGAATGACAGGCTGTGGAAACTATCAATGGGCACTGTCTGAGCAGTCGCAGTCGACGACGTGGTGCGGAGAGAGGAATTTTTGGAACTTTTCAGGGAATTATTTGATAAAGATGACTTCTGACGGTCAACCGTAGAATCAGGCGACTCTGAAGGAGAACTGAAGGCATGAGCAGGCCCATTCGATAAGCCACGCATACTGGGCTGCATATCTCCACCAGTACTCCCTGAACTATTTGACTTCATTGTTAATGACTGCATTTTAGAGGAGACTGACTGTAAGGGTTTTTGCTCCATTGTGTGGACTGGAGATGGAGTGCAACCATTCAGAGTAGATGCACCATATTTTTCCAGTAATTTAATAATCTGAGAGTGTCCATTTTTAGCTGCGACACGCATAGCAGTGCGCCCAAACTGGTCGGCATGATTTGGATCAGCACCATGCTCCAGTAATATCTGGACAACGTCAATGTGCCCTTCTTGGGCTGCAATGCAGAGTCCAGTAGCACCTTGGTTACATGTATGGTCAACCAGAGCTCCATGCTCAATGAGAAGCTGCACTACCTTCACATGACCTTGCCATGCAGCAGACTGCAAAGCAGATCTCTTCTCATTATCTGCAGCATTCACATCAGCATGGTACGTTATCAGCATCTGTACCATCTCCAAATGGCCCTGCCAGCAGGAAACATGGAGCGCTGTTCTTCCTTCAGCATCACTTGCTTCTACGTTTGCACCATTTTCTAAAAAATACTCAGCCATCGTAAGCTGGTTTTCTAATGCTAAGATATAAAGCGTTGGCCGGCCATCAGCATCTTTGTAGTTTACATCTGCTCCATGGCTGAGCAGTAGTTCAACTATATCTCTGTGACCTTCTAAAGCAGCAACCCGGAGAGCATTTCTCCCATCATAGCCTCTCTGATCAATGTTGGATTTATTTTCCAGTAATATCTGCACACAATCATAGTGACCTTCTTGTGCAGCTAGTATGAAAGGTATACGTCCATCGTTATCAATTTCATTTGTTCTAGCACCTTGTTCTATAAGAGCTTCACATATCAACCTGTGACCTTCAAAAGCTGCCATATGCAAAGGTGTCCAGCCCGCATCATCTCTATGATTTTCATCTAGGCCCCTGTCCAGCAGAGTCCGTACTACTTCAACATTGCCTTGTGCAGAGGCTATGCTCAGAACTGTTCTCCCTTCACTATCAATGCTATCAACAGCTGCACCCCAAAATAAGAGAGTATTTACAACTGAAGCGTGACCCATGGAGGCTGCTGCCAGAAGCGGTGTACGACCATTGTTGTCTGTGTGATCAACATCAGCTCCTCCTTCTAGAAGTAGATCAACAACATCTACATGTCCTTCATAAGCAGCTACCAGCAGTGGAGTCATGCCGTCTTTATCGCAATGGTCAACTTCAGCACCACGGTCAATTAGAAGACTAACCACTGAGGCATGTCCCTTACTAGCTGGTACACAAAGCGCAGCGACAGACAGCGCAGTCCTTCCATCCACGTCTTCATGGTTTACCTCTGCACCATGGTCCAGCAGGTGCTCCACGATCTCTTTATGCCCCATGTACGCGGCTGCAATCAAAGCTGTTCTGCCCTCGTTATCAGCTTTATTAACTTCAGCACCATGTTGAAGCAGATTCAGCACAATATCTTCATGTCCTCCCCAAGCTGCTGCTCTCAGTGCCGTTCGACTATCAGCATCTGCACAGTCCACTTTGACTCCAGCATAAAGGAGCGCAGAAACCACCTCTGTGTGCCCACCCCATGCTGCAGATCGCAATGCTGTCCAGCCATCATGATCAGTGTGATTAACATTAGCCCCACATCCGATCAAGCAGTTGACAACCTTGGTATGTCCCTGCCGAGCAGCTAAAGTAAGTGCTGTTTGCCCGTGAGTATCTTCTATCTCTAAATCTGCTCCCCTTGAAACCAGTAACTTAACAACATCGAGATTGCCGCTGTACGCTGCATTGGCCAAGAGCGTTCTCCCATTGGAATCGCACTGGTTTACTGATGCTCCGTTGTCTAACAAGGTGCGAATGGAATCTTCTCTCTCCAGAGCCTGCCGAACGATGCAAGATGTGCGGTCATCTTCACTGTTGACGTGAGCACCAGCTTTTACCAGTAGCTGTAATACTTCTTGTTCTTTAGGAATTAAGGTTGACAGGGAGTCTTTGACAGGTGTGCCGTTCCATATCATCCATAAAGCCAGCTCTGAAGTCTCCAACTGTAGATTTGAATTAATTAGATGCAATGCAAACTCTTGAGCTTCTAATGGTGTTAAATCCTTTGCTCGGCAAGTGTAACTCATTGCCAGCATTCTGTGTCCCTCTGCTGCATTACACAAGTATTTCTGTGTACAGTGCTTTACATCTAGCAACCATTCTGCAAAACTGTAATGGAACAAGATTTTTGTATTTCCAAGTCCATCAATGAGGACTTTTGACAGGACATCCAATTTGCGTTGAAAGTCTTCCATCGTCAACGTCATATTTTTGGTCCACACTGCATGATACAATTCCGTTGTGGTTAATGGCCTACAAGCTGCAAGAATTACATTAAGAATAGGCTGGACCTTTGCGAATTGTTTTCTCACAAAAAGTCTCTGACAGAGCCAAAGGTATAGGCCATTTAATGTTCCCGGAATATCACGGATCTCTCGTAACATAATAAAATTCTCCACAACTCCATCTAGGACACGCTCCAGATACAAAAAGCAACCGCTGCTTTTGATGTGAAGCTGATTCAGCATTTCTGCAGTTTCTTTTGTGAGATGTTGTCTCAGTGCTTCTTCCTGATCTAAGCGATGCAGAATATATTGTTGCACATCTTTCACAATATAAGCCTTTCGTAGATCATCCAGACTTATTTTTCGAAAACCTATTAAAAGGGAAGAAAGTTATTATTATTTCTGATCTAGTTTCGCTTAACTCTTTTTTAAAAAAAAAAAAAAAAAAAAAGACAGGCATTTCTGGGTAGGGAACACCCAGAATAATATATTTTATGTGTACGCATAGCAAATCTAAATTAATAATAATAGCAGAGAACTTTGATAATAGACACATTTTTATCATCATCTACTATAAGAAGAAATACATGCTACTAATGAAGAAAATTTTCAAAATCACTTTGAATGAGGCATTGTGTGTCTACCTTGGACAATACTAAACACCTAAACAAAAACACCAGAACTGCAACCAAAATAAGATTATTAAGTATTATTATATTATTAACGGAATAATCCCTTCTCCAATGTGGCTGACAATGGAATTCCAAATAATTTTCAGCTATTTAGATTAAGACAGCTATTATATTAATATAATTATAGAAAAGATTATTCACACCTGGTGCATATGCATGATGTGCATAAATCACTAACTTGATTACCTTAGTTTCTTTTAAAAGCTTTTATGATATAGGAGAGAGAGACACTCAAAAATAGTTTTAAATATCTTTACACTTCTGTGCACTGAAAATTACCTACTTTTTTCAAGTAAGGACTGAGTTTTAGATAAACACCCCAGTTCTTTGGTAGGTGACTCATTGTATAAGGAAACAGGTTTTCTCACAGTCATATGATCTCATTGTTTTTCCAACCTGTTTACTCTTCAGAGGAAAAAGGGAAATTATTTCATACATGCATACTGTGTACATCTCCTCCCCCCCGCCCAAAGCAAAGAACGCTGTTCTTATCAGCATGTGCGAAGTCTCTAGGGCAACCTCAGTGTCCGTAAGGCTCTCAAGAATGAGGCGGAATGAAGACCTAGTTGTATGGACTACACGGCTATCTCTGTCATTTAAACCATTTGCTTTGGTAGTGCCAAGTTAAGCATTTGATGAAGACCTACCCTCTTTGATTAATGACACATTACATTGTTTGAACACTACTTTTCCGGAAGCTATGGGAGAACCACAGAGGTCACAGACACAGTAGCTTAAAGTACTGTGTTCCAGGCTAGAACGGTACCTCACTTCTCCAGGGACAGGCTGTAATCTCTTCCTCCAGTGTAGCAGATTACAGTCAGCTCAGCTAGTCATAAAAAACCCCCAACTTTGCTTTTCAAAAGCCAAAGCAGTTGCAAACCTCCAAATTTTATTGAAGGAAAAGCAACCATAGGGCAACGCGTTCAATGTAATTTTGGCCCCATCTCCATGGAGCAAATAATTTTAAGTGAGACTCTGAAGAATGTTATTTTCAGATCTATGTATTTATTGTATTTAAACATTCTGTGGATCAAACTGCTTAGTCTGTGAGCTTGTTCTGACTAAAAATTCAGCCTGATAACAGAGCTGTGGTTTTTGTTCCCGAGTGTCTTCAGCAGAGGTTCTGAACGTCACATTAAGCTCACTCTGTTAATTGTTTAGTCTACATGAGCATTGTACAAACACAACAGATTAGAACTGAGAGGCAAACTATGGTGGTGTTACTAAGATATTTCTGCTTCCCTTATTAATTATGGTAGCATCACAAATCTAACAGGACTAAATCAATAGAACACCTAAAACAAAATCATGCTTCTCCCCAAAATAAAATCACTGGATAGGACGCTTTTGCACAGTCACTTCTTAGGCTAAGACTACACTAATAGGATTGTCTACTTGAAGATTTTTGAAGGAGGCAGGAAACAATTATTTTCAGGGGGATCTTTCTCCATTCCACAGAGGCTTTTTTTTTTTCTCTCTCAAAAACACAGAATGATCTTGATCCACCATAATTTGTCACAACTTCAAGTAATGTCCTAATCTGACCTGCAGAATGGCATAATTCAGTGATTTACTATGTATTTTATTAAAATATTCTGTATGTAACTTCATAAAGCCCATAATTCGTGTACATAAGCCAAGTAAGAAACTTCACTGAGTAAGGACAGCCAGTGTTCTGTGATTCTGCAGATCCCAAGCTTTCACTTCAAGTGAAAGGCTGTTTCTAGGTTATGATCCTTCAGAAGATAGAGAAGTGAAAACAAATGCACTAAAAACAGGGCATTGCTTGGTGCGTGCATTCACAGTCATATGCATACACAGAGCTGTAATCAGACACAAGTATGCCTTTGGTTGTCTCATGTGTGCAGGGAATAGCTCTGTTCTGTTCAATTCAGAGCAAATGCAACCACTGCATTCACTCACCTTTCAGTTCTTTGCACCTCTCTGCTTCTCCTAGTCAGATTTGTACCTGTCACTTGGCTGAATGAGAGTAGGTACGGAGCTCTGCAAACTCCTCCTCAATGTGTTTAGTCATAAGTGACCCTGTTCACAACATCCCCCATCTCTGACATTAATCCCATGCCCACATTCTTCCTTTCCGATATATATCTGCATATATAAGTTATTTTAAAATTACCCAAGTGTTTTTTCAGTTTTTACAGTAGTTGATTTCATTTCCCCCCAACAAGAAAACCCGATTGACTCACAGGACAGCAATCCTGAGATGTCAGCTCCTGTCCAGTGTTGACTGACTAATGACTACACTTCACCTCCCTTGACTGCCAGCCTTCACATGAAAACTTGCAGAGTGATAACTGCTTAGGCGTCTCAGTCCCTGTACATCTGCTTCAAAAGCAAAAGACTCTTGCTTATCTTGCAGGGTTCTTCGAATACCAATTTTCATTTTGCTTCCCAAAATGGGTGGGAAAGTGAACAAAACCATTTTGGATGTGATAAAAATACCCCAAGCCCTCCAAAAAAAGTAAAAAAGGAAGGGTTTGTGGTGTTGGGTTTTTTCCCCCTTAAATGAGGCTGTATCGTTACTTTTTTCCATATTAGTGTTAAAAATATTGCCCTACTCTGTACTTACCTGAGACATACCAAATGTCTAAGCACTTCAGCCAAGCAAATAAATTTCAGAAGACTTCAGAGCAGTGAATATTCTAGAAGGCAGTAATTTAAACAGTGTGATTGCTGTATGTTCACGGAAGCTAAAAATTGTTTCTTTTCTTTTGCAGTATTTCCAAACATTCCTTGTTAATGAGATCCTATATATTGTATGTATTGAAGACAAGTTTGTATAGCAACAAGCACGCTACCCTCATACTGATTTTCACACATCCCAGGGATGATATGCTCTTTAAGGGCTGGGATTACAAACTGCCATTTTAACAGACTTTTGAACAGAAATAGGTTAATTTTAACCACTGCACCATGCCATACTATACTAAGCAAATAATTCAAAAAAGGCCTTAGAGATAGAATTTTTTTTTTTTTAAATCTCAAATTCTTGTTGCTGGCTTGAAGGAGGAAAACAAAGCCATGCTTTTTTGCCCAAACATCTATCTAAATGAGGTCATTTTACATTTCCAAACAAAGATCCTGCAAACTTGCTTTTCAACCCTACCAAATACAATAAGTCACTTTCATGGACAAGAAGCCCCAAAACATTAAGAGAAAGCTCATTTTGTTTCAGATGCATTCCCATGAACTACTTAAGCTCGGCAAAACAGGAGTGCAGTAGACAGAACTTGCAGTCCCACGACCCTGCTTTTTGCATTGTTAAAATTTTTCTTACAACACATCACTTTCAACCTAATGGGAGCTCCAATATGGATTTTCCTGATTTATTAAATTCCTGGCAGTTCTGTAAACAAATCAGTTCCAAATGTATTTCTTGGCAAGATCTAGGGTCATTCAAAGGAGGAAAAAAAAAAAAGGTATCTTGGCTATATAAATACTTTTACACTATATTAACTTTTCAAACTTTAATAATAAAAAATAAGCTATTAACTAGCAGGTTCCAGTAAATACTTAAAAATATCCTTCTACTTTCGTATCTTTAAATACATTTACGTAAGTAAATTACAAAAGTTTTAAATACATTTTAATATATTTCATTTAACTGAATTGTTAACTTTAAAGTAATCTAAAGGATTAAAAACATGGCAATGTTTTGGCATTAATAATTTACACTGCTGATCTAAGCAAATATTAAGTTAGGTATTTCTATGGCCATTTATGCACACCTGCTCAAAAAGAATAATGTATCCAGCAGAGTAAAATGCACCTGAAAACTCAAGCAGCACACTTAGCTTTTAGTGCATTTGCAGTAAACCGTGCATTACAAATTTCACTGCATCTACCCCAGATGCTAAGAGACATTGAGGCTGAAATCTGCTGCTCTCACTGGTCCGTGTCATTGCACAGAAGTTTATTTAGATTTACCGGTAATAGTCCATTTAAAACAATTTAGTCTTCCCTCTTTAATCACAAAGCCAGTAAGTCCAAAATTCACACACAACTTTTTACTAAGAAATATGAAATTCCCTAGTATCATGTTTTCAAAGCGGTAATCAGAAGAAAATGGTAATGAGGAGAAAGGAAATAGTAATTAAAAGCTTCCAGTTTATTTCTCAAGCCTTCTAAATATTTTTTTTTTCCAAAAACCAAACCAACAAATAAACTTTTTCAAAGCTTTAATATTATAGAAGTGAATTTTATGACTATATAAATATATAAAAATTATCTTTTATAGTAAAAATCCAACTCCCATACAGACTTTAATGTAACGTGAAACCACCCAAGTAAATTCCAACCTACAATGAAAAATTAGAGGACAACTTAGATTTTCTTTTTTGAAGCAATCTCTCCTGAAGTGGTCTCACGCCATTTATATTCTGGAATGGCAGCTAATGATAAAAGGTTCAGTTCCAAATCAGGCAAGTGATCTGATTTGAGGATTCAGCACTAGATAAAAGAAGAGTGAAAAATGACAGATTGCCTGCTTTTGCCTATGGATAAGTGGGTGAATGGAGCTCAAGCTGCCTCTGAGGCTAAACTGAACCCTTTCAACCCACTTTTGATTCTTTTTATTGTAGTTTCCAGTATCTTTCCAGTGTCTAACTTTATGGAAACTACAGCTCCCTGAGATGTGACATCTGCATGGGTTGTACCACACTGGTGCACTCATGTCTCACGCGTGAGAAGGAATTCTTTGGATGAAGAATGTCCGTGTTTAATTGAGGAGTATAATCAAGCCAGATGCCACAGGTATTTGATTTATGTGTGTAGCAAAAAAGAAGAAATTAAGTAAATGCCTATTAAAAAGCCCCCTTAAACCAATAATTACAGCATTTGTTCATATGCACTTTTGTCTATTTACCTGTATGCTGTTAATGAGAAAGTATCTGCTTTTCACTCAAACTTATCTAAATAAAATTGCCTGATTTTAAAAAGCCTAGAGTTTTTAAAAGTATATGCTGGATCTTTAAAACAGGAATCTAGTTTTGTAAGAACAACTGCTATGCTTTCAAGATTTAGCCTCATTTTAGAAGAAGCATTTTTATTAGCTAATTAGCTGAAGCGTAAAAAAAAAATTGTATGTTCTGTGCCACTTTCAGGTTAGAGGGCGCTTTCATTTTTTTAGAAATATAAGGAAACATTATTTTTCTAACATTAGAATAGAAAGATTGGAAAGACTGTGTTTAATGTAGCCGCTTGACTATCCATACTTGTAGTCAAATGACAGCAAACGACGACATGGGAGATAACGTGTATAATTATGGGCACAAGACAGAGAACAGTTAAACTTAGGGGAAAAGTCCTTAAGAAAACAAACAGGCATTGTGTGGCAGTTGGTGACAGTGCACATGCAAGAGAAGGCAGGAGGACACGCATTATCTGTTCCCCTCCTTTTTTACTCAACTAGCTGGCTTTTGCTCACTGTGGAGGGTGACCGCAGACTCATGCAGGCATCATTTTACATTTGGTTCATATTTTTGAGGTTGTCTCTGCAGCCACAAGAGGCAAAACCATTTGTTTTTTTTTTTTTTTTTTAATTAATGAAAGCTGAGAATCTGAGTAAGGGGAAAAATCTGTAGCACATTGTGCTACTACAGAATCTGGGTATACAGAAGGGCCCAGAACACAAGCTGCAGCAGATGCAGGCACAACTATTCAACTTTCATAAGTCAGTCACCAACAAAAGTGAAGGAACAAAGAGGACCAGAATAAACACCCCTCCTCCTTTTCTCATTCTTAGAGTGGTAGGGATGACGTATTCACCACTGGCAGCGGCAAGATGACAGTGGATGAGAACGACTGGACTCCTTCTTCCACGTCATCACTATTTTTGGCTAGGGAGATGCTTGCAGAACTCTCATCTGCACTGGACACCCAAAAAAGAGCATTGTCAGGACCGGGCCACTGCAGCAATCCTGATCCCAGTCATTGATAACACTTTCTGACAAATAGGTTTAGCTCTCATTTCAGCAGATTTCTGGAGGAAGCTTTCACTGCATGAAAATTTTAAGTGAAAACTGATATAAACTGATTGTAAACAAATTAATATTGGTTAGTATATATTTCATATCGTACTCTAAATTTTTTAGCAGAAAAAACTACAGATGGGACACATTTTCCTAAAATAATCATGAAAGGATTCCAGTCTTGCTAAGTTACAGTGAAACTGATTTTTTTTGGTTCCAAATTAAAAAACACATTTGAAGAAAATGTACAGTGATTATATTGTCATTATGGTTGCAAACATTTATTTGCTGGGAAATTGGAAGTATTAGAAATTCAGTACAATAGTGTCCCAGAGGGCAGTGCACATTATACACCAGGTATTTCTTCAATCATGAGTACAAAAAACATACTCATCCATGATCTTGAATTCTGCCTGCCCACCAATTAAATAGCTTTATAACTTGGCTTAGCTAAAAGTAAACTTTCAAATACCACAAAGCAGGAGAAGAGTTTGCCCCAGTAGAAGTATTAATGACAGTCTATCCTTTCAGGCTAGAGTCAGAAAAGAAATGACCATTATCTCAGGTTTTACAACGCAAAGTTGCAATATATCTGAAGTTAACAGAAGCTTCAGCCATGCTCCTCACATCCTCACTACACCTTTCACAAACTTGAATATTGGCTGTAAAAAGGAAAATCATCCAACAGTGTATTAAGCGGGCAACTGTCACATTGGCTGTAATGTCACAGGTTTTTTTCACAGTGGGAAAAAACACCACTTCCTGAACTTTCTTCTCAATTCGTGTCCAATTATTTTGGGATTCATTCTTTCTTTGCTGTACCTTTTCCACAGTGAAGACGGGATTATAATATCACAAACCAACTTCCTTTATGCTATTCATCAAGTCATTCTCTGTGGAAATGAGAAATTAACTCATTTAAATTAAATGTATTTTAAAGGCATATCCATTAGTTCTGCTGATTTTTCCTGTCAGGAATTCCATCTGGAAACATACTTAGAAGACAACAGCAATTTTTTAGGACTGGTCTGAAACATTATATGATTCAATGGAAAGGAAATAAAAGTGCTCTGAAGAAAGTTTTCTCTGGTTTTTTGGCAATGACAATGTATCTAATCAGCCAAGCTTTGACAAAACTATTCCCATATGAACATCCAAAGGAGCCCTGTGAAGCTACCCCGAAGTTTCCTTTAGTTCTCACATACTCCCAAATACCAATCTTTCATGTCTGCCACTGATTAATACAGTACTTCGTTCCAAAATGTAATTATCCCATTGACCTTTTGCCACTGTGGAAACGAGCAAGCCTATGGGTCTATGTTCTATAATCACATTTTTGTCCTAATTGTTGCCTTAATACACACAGGCTTTATACATAGGCCTGGAATCCAGTCTAGATATTGCCCTTTATTAAATTTCAGAGAACTTCCAGTAACAATGTCATTAGTGAAGAAATGTTCTCATGACACAGTAAAGCCCGGATGAAGAAGCTGTAAAGATTTTTTTTACTGTGCAACCTTTGCCAAAAGTATACTCCAAGAATCCGCATCTACATTGTTCCCCTCTCAAGTTCCACCTTCAAAGGTTATACCCCGCTTTCTGAAAATAAGGGGAGAGATTTTAATGGGAGATGGAAAAAAAAAGTCTTCTGAGGTTGTGAGGAATGGGTGTATGCAGCCGACATACTTATGTACTTACGCATCACCTACACTGTTTCAAAGCTTTTTAAAACTAGCAACGAAAGATGAAAACTCAAAGCAGCCATATTCTTTCCAGATGTATTGCAAAGACATAATCTACCTCTAAAATACTTGGCCGACTTAAGCTTTCTGTAGTCCTCAGTAAACTGGAATGTGTGTTTTTTAGAACTACTATTTTTGTGATTGTCATTTTTTAGAACTAAGCACGCATCAGTGCTTTCAACCATCACCGAAGGTCTTGTAAATACTACGTCCTAGTTACAGGCGCAGGCAACAAGCACTTCCTATGCTCCGTACTCACCTGTAAACATTTTTGTAACAGCTTTACTCTGCTTGCGGGCAGAACACAGGAGGAGCAGCCAGGGAGGGAAGAACTCAAAGTGGCCAGCTAGAAGCTCCGCTATTGTTCCAGATAAACTTGTAGAAGTCTGTTCGCCCTCGGAAACGTTACAGCCCTCATCAATTGAATCGACGAGCAGGAAGAGGCTTTGCTGAGGGGGCTTCATTCCCAAGAGAGGGAGCAGAATGCACCTGTAAGGAACGTGAAACAAGATCAGTATTTTAAATACATTTAACAATACACTGACTATCATATAGTCATTCAAGTTGAAGCTATGATCACCTTAAAATGCAAAGTTATTTTTTAAACAGAATTTTTTTAAATAGTTACCACAGAAAATACTGAGGTAGACTGAACTAACAGAAATAGAGACAGTTTGAACAGTGAGTGATGTAATTCTTGCTTAGGCAGTATTACTTTTTAAAGAACTTGTAATTTATAACAATACTTTAAAACCATGTAATGTTGTTCAGGACTCATTAGAAGACTTGGAAGAATGTTGCTTCACTAAAAAAGAAGTTACTTGGCCTAAAGTTTAAGAACTTCATTACTGTTGTCTATGCCAAAGTTGTTATTACTGCTTATCAGAAACTAATAGCGAACAATAGTTGGTCATGAAACAAAACTCTATAAATAAAAGACACATGAAATATCATAATTCAAAGAGTTCAAGTCTGAATGACTTGAATAACAGTTTTACAAAGAACCATACCTTCACAAATGAAATGCAAATTTCGTAGCAGACTGAGGCATTTGGTAGTGACTTTGATGGATTGGTTTTTATTTATATTGAAGTTGCCAAGTTCCTATTACTGCAAAAGGATTAGCTGCATCCTCAGGATGCTAGCATCTATACCAACGCATCTGATTGCGCAGCTAAGAATCTCAAATGTGCATGTATTGTTGCCACCCTTAACAGTACTCCACTCTACACTTACATGTATCTTTACATAGCTACTACATAACTGTCATGCGTCTATCCAGTATTTCCATGCTATGCTACTATTTTTTGGGAAACTTCATAATGATTTAGGCCTGTAAGTTTCACTGACTGAATTATCTTTAAATACATTTGGCAAGTAAACTTTGACTTTACAGTAAAAAGATGAAATGAGGTGAGAACAATATGTATCTAACAGTTTACTCTCTTTTGTTGATTTGTTATTTGCACCTGTCCAAAAGACTTGTACGTCATAAATATTTTTTGTTTTACTCAAGACCATAATAATCTTTTTTGATTTGTTTTACTGAACAAATTTATCTTTGGAAGACTTTGGTCAACACATTATTACCTGCCAAGCATTTAAATTAGAATATAGGCAAATCTTGCCTGCTAATGGAAGAACACAATCCACTTTAGAAATGATTCATAAGTACTGTTAGTGGAATGCTTGTTATTTTCTGGTTTTCTGATTGAGAAAAATGCAAAAAGGAAACAGAGTGGTGCACCTTTGACGTCCAACAATAACAGTAGAATCTAGCGGAGCAGACTAGGTGATCACACTTGGAGAAATTTCCCCAAAGGTATAAAAAGGAAGTACAAAATACTTGTGTTCTGAAAGTATTCTGTATTAAATGGATTTTAAATCCCTAACACTGCCCCCCCGCCCTTTTTTATTTCAGATGCACAAGACTACTGAGAATTCTTTGGTACTTCCACAGCCAGTTACTCTTTCAGAAGATGCCTGAAGAACAACTAAAATCACTGTTCACTAAGCTGGGAAGTTAAGCAGCTACCAATTTACAGAACAGGAAATTAAAGTAGCCATAAGGTTAAAATTACTTTCCTAAGTGATGCCAATCCCACAATGAAAGGAGGCAGTTGGAAATGACCACATTTTCCACCCCTTCCCCCACCAGAATACTGCCTTGCCCCCTCAGCTATTCATGTCAAGGCGTTTTCCCTGCAACATTTCTTTTTCTATCAAAACCAATTTTCCTTTCACATAGTTCTCTGTATAAAATTACTTTCTTAGTATGAATGTTACTACAACATACGAAGAAATGGTAATGGTATCTTACATTAAAACCTCATTTAAAATCTGTGTGACCCTAACAAAATGCCTATAAAATATCTTAGGAGCACCCGACAACGTTCTTGGGTCAGTATTTACCTGTTGGGAGCACCACCAAGAAAAGCTAACCGTCATGTCTGGGGAAGAGTCCCAAATCATTCTGCTTAATTCCCGCAGTATGTAGCAGTTGGCTCTAATAGATCAAATCAAAAGGTTCACCTTGCCTCCAAACAGGCTTGAAAGCAGATGTGTAAGGAATAATGTAAGCACCGGGCAAGCACTAAACCACATTTTCCCAGAACTCTCAGGCACCGCAGCAACCAGTGCTTCCAGGGACTTTCTGAACCAGAGATTCAGTCCTTGCATTTAACATCCCTTAACTGACCATGCTTTCACAGGTTTGTCCAAGTCTTCTATTAACTGATTTAAGCCTCCGGCATCCACGACATCCCACGTCAAGGCCTTCTGCAGCTTAGTTACACACTGCGTGAAAAAAATAACTTCTTTTTGTAGTTTTAAATCCAAACCATCCTTGTTTCATTTGATAACCCTGTTGCTTCTGTGCTGGAACAGACAGTGAGCAATTATGCCTTATTTACCTTCTCCATACCATTTGTAATCTTCTGACTTTATCACAGCCTCCCCGAGACATTTCTTCCCAGGCAGAAGAGTCCTAGCATATTGATGGTGCTTCATAAAAAGCTATTCCACAGACCCTTCTCTCCCTGTGCTCTGCTTTTTTCCACTTCACAATACTTGTATTTCTGAATCTTAACATAACTTAAATTTCACCAGGAAAAATATACACACATGTACATATATATACATGCATATAAGAAATGAGGCACAATGACTTCTCCCAGTTTACGGCAATATTACTAGAAATGTGGCATTGACAAGACATTGATAAGGCTTTCTCTCAAAGTGCCCTTAGAAACCGTTTGATGAACTTCTGTTCTTCCTAGACATTTTATCTCTCTTGAGTTCAGAGTAGACACCAAGTAACATAATAGTGAAACATTTCAGAGACAGTAAGTGCTGTGCTAATTTGCCAGAAGTCACGTAATGTTTACCTCCATAATGTGACTTAGCAATTCCACTCCCCTACAATTTCTTGCTTGTATAGGAAAATTACATAAACCAACACGGAATTAACAATATCTTAAAGTACTTCCATAAATGGTGATTCATCTATGGATTGTTGTAACAGATTGCTTAATTTGCAAAGTGCCTCTCAAAAGATTAGAAGTTGGTTTTCTTTACCTTTTGCAAGGATAACAACTTTATCTTTGTAACTTTTATATTTAATACAGATATAAAAGTGGTTATCCATCACAGAAAATTTCTGAAATAGAAATCGTGATTTAAAACAATAAAATTAATTAGTCAGTAAAAATACAAAATCTCTAGAGAAAACAGCGTAATTAGGTATTTTAAATGATGGAATTCATTTTAATGGCAATGTAATGTCATGACTTATTTATGCAGAGCGAAGATGTTTTACATGCTCTCTAGCAAATAAGGAGTCCTCAGAACAATGAACCATCCCACAGAATTCTTCAGCATTGCTACTGAGTTGACTGAACCCACACAAAGATGATTTTCCACATATGGAAGGAATATATACAGGCTATGCTGAAGTTCTGCTTATGATTATCCTTGAGATTTTTAGATTGGATCCACAAAAATACAAAGACACAACAGAACAAAGTAGAAAGATAGCGGCGTTGTCCACAAAGGCTGAAAAGAGAGTCACAGTGGAATGCACATAGCTGCTAAAAAAAAAAAAGAAAAAGGCAAACACACCCATGCCAAATAACAATTAATGAGTGGTTCTAGGAGTAAAAAAAGTTATAAATCCTAGTTTCTTATGAATGCGTTCCTCATATTTTATTGTCTCTGGTGTATAGGAAATTCAGTTATGTCCTCACTTAAATTGTTTGATGCCTGTTACAGCGTGAACATAGCTTATCCCTAGAAGGGCTCCCTTTTCTCTATCCAGCTGCTAGCATTCACTACTGACAAACATGCAGAACAAGTGTATAAAACTCATCTCCTAAGCAAGCCAGAAGAAGCAAGGGGGGAAAAAAAAAAAAAAAAAGAAGAAAAACAAGGCTCTCCCCCCCATTTGTCATACTCCAAGTGCTGCTACTTTTAGCAAGACATGAAATACTTCAAATTTCATGACAGAAATGATTGATTTGGAAATCTGCTTAACTACTACTACAGCTCTTACATTTATTTTTCTACATCAGTATGACAGTTCTTTAATAAACTGCCTTTTGAGTCACCTTCTCACCAATAGGTTATAGTTTAGCACTTGTATTTCAGTTACAGCCGCTGATGCCAGGAAGAACCATCCCAGAGGTCTGCATCAGGAATTTACAAACTCTGCTCTTTTCAAAGAAAGTTTGTAAAAAAGCAGACAGTATCATTATCCCACACATAGCCTTCTTTGCTTTCTCCTTCTGCTTTTTTGCAAATGCTTCTACACCAGATTCCTTGAGCAAATTCACCAGCTATTTGTCATGTTCCTAATCCCTATATATTAAATTAGCCTCTTCCCTCCTCCCTTAATTCTTGAGGGGTTAACTTTTCCTCATTTTAAACTATTAGATGCCTCCAAACATTTTTATTCAGAGGAAACAATCTCTGTAAGCTACAGCTAGGGAGCCAGCTTCAGGATTAATTCTGAAAGTGGGCACGCACCCTGCACTCACGCAAAGGTGGAATGCCAAACTGATTTTGCATCCGCAGACCAAAATCGTAACATTTTCACCACTGTTATGGAGCGAAGCCTACCGTCCTCTTCCAAGCTTCTCTGCTACCTTTGCCAAGCCTGCGGTGAGCCTCCGAAACAGTGCAAACGCAATCCGAACACGGTGCTCCGAACAGCCCAGGAGAGCAGGCCCCCACCGCAGCCCGGCAGACCCCCAGCCCAGGGGAGCAGGCCC
>NW_009217995.1:0-1138 GCF_000690835.1 Fulmarus glacialis | reverse complement strand
GGAGTCGACCCGGAGGCTCACTGCGGCCCCTTTGCTCCAGCCGGAGCCGCCGGCACCGAGCTCCCCTGCGCAGCTCCGGCACCGCACGCCTGCCTGCCCTCCCGCGCTCGTCTTGCCGGTATTTCATATTTCACAAAGCCAAGCGGGTGCGTTTGTTCAGTTCTTGAAAGGAATGACCCAGTTTTGAGCCCCGCTGTGTTGTAACAAGCATTTTAAGGAAGTTCATCCCTCTGACGATGTAAACCAGGAGCACCCCTGAGTTTCATTTCCTTTATCTCCTCTGGCTGTCTGAGTCACCTGGGGAACATTACCCTGACTTACTGCTCCTTGTTTGTATCCACTAACAATTATACAGGGGTGCAATTTTGAGCATTACCTCATTTCACAGTGTGTGATTAATGATGGAAATCTTCTTTCCTATTTAGCAGTTTGTTAGGTACCTGTTGCAGCTGCAGCTATCCCCAGGAGGACACGTGTTCACTTAATGTGCCATCGCAGGGAAAACAAGGCATTCTTCTACTAAAAAAAGGCAACGAAACAAACCTAAATGGGGCTGTAAGTTTTCTTTGTCTTGTTTCCCTCCAACACGCTTTTCTATCCATCCCGCGTATGTGATCAACAGGGAAGAAGTAATTTCACTGTGTGCTCTCCCCAAGGGAAATACCAGGCTGTCTTCATCTTAAACTTCCCTGTGGGTGTAATTAATCCATTGAGCGGTTGGTGTCGTCGGGGCTGTGCTGCCCGCCTCTGCAGTGCCGGCAGCGCCACGGGCAGGGTGGCAGCCGCCACCTCAGCTTGCGGGTGCAGTACATCTTGCCCCGGATGGTGACGATCACTGCAGGGGCCTCCTGGGATGGGTTTCGCAGTGCTTGGCTGGTCGGAGAGACGTAACCGCCCTGGCAGCCGCGCTGGCGTGCCTCCGGCTGCTCCCGCGGGGCTGCGAGGCCACAGGCGGGATGATCCCTCCGGCTGCTCCCGTGGCCGAGCCGTGGCGAGCAGCAGGGGTGGCTGTTGCATTAATAATGCAGATGTGCACTTCTGCTGGGCCTTCCTCATCGGGCTTCCTTGGATTCATGTCAAGATAAGATTTTCTTGCTCCTAATCCTCCAGGATCGACGCAGTGCGGAGGAATCTGCCA
>NW_009217994.1:36835-49520 GCF_000690835.1 Fulmarus glacialis | reverse complement strand
GATTCTATGATTCTATGATTCTGTAAGAGGTTCCTACTAGACAAATCCTGCCCAAGGTGCACATGCACACATACTGTCCTTAGTCAGGCAATGCTTTTTCTTCATTGGTTGCTTAAAAGATATACAACACAGGACAGAAAAAAAGGTGGAAAGATGAAAATTGCCCAAAGTTTGCTGCACTGATGACTGCAAACCTAAATGATCAGAAGTATGTTTTTTTCAATGCTGTAATTGCCTAATCTCTATCTTCTCATCTGTTCCAAAACTGAGAAGGTTTTAAGAAAAAAGCTTTGCAGAGAAAAATACCTGTCTTTCTAAGGAGGTTTGGCTAGCTGGCTGCCAGAGATTATAGCCACTAGCAAGTGAGGGTCCATTTTGCTTTTCTTACACAATTTAAAAGATGGCAAAAAGTTTTGCTGTAGGACAAAGATGGTATTAATTCAGGAGACCTTTGTGTTTTGCATGAAGAGAATTTTAAAATTCCTTCTGAGTAATAAATGTGGCACTTACTGTTATGTGATAAAGGTGAATAATTAAAAAAAAAAAGAAGATAATAATGAGAGTAACCAGAGTTTTTCTTGTTTTGTAGGTTATGGTGTCATGGCTGATGGAACTACTACCTATGTGAATGCATCTGTGTGCACTGTGAATTACCAGCCACTTAATCCACCTATAGTTATTGACTTACCTACTCCGAGGAACACATGATTATAATGAGGATTTAAAGTTGTGCCCAACACATTAGCAACTTTATATTGCTGGCTGAGAATCCCAATAGGGAACCATTCAACAAAAAAGCAAAATCCTTCTTCTTTTTTCCCTGCTAGCTCTTCACAGATAAATTTTGAGTGACAAAAGTTGATGAGGAACAAAGACATTTTGGTGCCAGAAACAGATAAAGACTTTAACACTTCACCATTAAAATGTTTGTGAACGCAGAAAAGTGAATGCATTCCACATATATATATATACATATACATATATATATCTCTCAAGTAGGGACTTTTGTATATACCATACATTATATTGGACTTATTAAAAGAACAATGTCTTTCGAAGGAGTGTTTCTTTAAGAAAGTTTGCAGTTTAAACTTAAGTGTTTAGACTAGGATTTCCTTATTTCAGATGTTTCCCAGTGAGCTCTTGGTAAAAGAAAAATGATGGTAAAGATGTTTTCCCTTAATTAACATGGCAAATATAAATGATGGTGCACGAATGACCAGTCACAGGAGGAAAGCTATTACTTCAAGTCCTCCAGGTCTAAGTCTTTGCATCTATTCAAAATCAATGCAATAGAGGCCCTAACTCACTGTACTGAAATGAAGTTTTACTACATCTGGCATTACAGATGGTAAGGGAAATGGTGCATATTGCCGGCATGCTCTAAACGGCTCAACGTTCAAGAAGGGAGACTGTGTTAAGTGCAGTATAAACTCAGGAATTAGTAACCTGGCCTCGCCTGTGAAAAAAAGGATGACATTTCCCTTAAAAAAAAAAGAAAAAAATATAACTCTGTTTTCATATGATAAGGCGATATGTGATTGTATGTAAAAAGCAGAAAAAAAACCCCATCCAATGTTCAGTAGTAGTATCTCAAATAAAACCCACTGGGACTATTTGTGTAAAACCTGTTAATGGGACATGCAGCCAATGATGAGATGACTGGTTTGAATTTGGCCCCAGTCAGAAGTGATTAAATGTCATTGTGATCCTTTTGTCCTTGGGGAACGCTATGGACGTCAAGGGGAAGGGGTCACCTCAAGGTGGAGTTTGGGCATTCACTTTTGGGTAGCTATGGAGTAGCATAAGTGCGATGAGTGACAAGTACATGCCCATGGGTACAGAGCAGGGTCGCCTCATAAAGCCTGTCGTCGTTTGCCTGCTCATGGACATTGCTGAGAGAGGCCCAAGACAAAATGATGAACCGAGTTGAAATCATCTGTCGCGTTGCATGTGACAACAGGCAAAGCAGGGGACGTGTCAGGAGCTGGTTGGGATGGCCAACGCTAGTACTGCCCATGCAGAGCTTTCCTGCAGGTTAACAGAGGTGTTGAAGCTGCTGGGATTTCAGTCCTGTCCTAGGCAGAAGCTTGAGAATTGATTACAAACCCAATAACAAAAAAAAAAGTGCTTCAAACGTGCCCTACAAGAAATGGGTTTCTGCCGTGAACTAACAAACTTCTCCATGCTCAAAGAGGAGCCTTTTTGCTTTGACGGAGATAATTTAACTGCTGTATTCTGAATGTGGACATCTTGAATTTGGGGCTGACGGCATCTGGACATCAATTTTGTTCACACACATTGGGCAGATCATTACACTTCTAATACAGGGTTGTTCACAGGTCTGTGCGTAGCCCACTTCTGCACACACGCATTGGATAATTGTGTATGTTACTTTTTGCCTGATACATGGATGTAAATGTGAGCTTCATGTGCTGCATGTGCATTATATGCATACACAATTTAAAATACCTGTGTCGCAAAATCAGGCTGTGTCAGCCTCAACTCTGAGTGAGGTAGGCAGAAACACTGCATTTTGCTGGCTTCCCATGGGCAGCAGCTCTTCCAGCTGCTGCTGGGAGCAGTGACATTCCAGCCCGGTAACTAACTGGCGCTGTGGACCCACCAGAAACCACCAGACCACCAGGCTACCAGAAAATGTGACAAGTCACGGGTCTATCATTTCTTGTAAGCTGTTGGGTGACTTGGGGTCAAAACTAATTTGCTGCTTTTTCCTGAAACGAAACCCAAAATGGTCGGGGGTGCCTGCAACTGGTTTTTGGGTGAATAGTTCACAAGCGCATGAGCAGTCTGCCGTGAATTCAGATGGGGCCACTTTTGTCGAAACTATTGGTGTAGAAATTGCAGGATCAGCTCCTAAATCAGCAAGGACTGAAATTCATAGTTTAATATGAACTCCCACCATCACTGGGAAGATGAGCAATAGTGTGTAGTTAGAATAAAAGTGTCTTGGCTAGTCACAATTCAAGCGGTTTGAAACAAATGTGGCAGGAAATTGGCTGTATGTTAAAGAAGTCTGAAATGTTTACATTTGCTCACGGCACTTAAGAGACTAAAATGTTAAAGTGGGGGGAAGAGGTCCTTTTATTAGCCTCAACAAAATTTCTATGTTGACCATAAACTATTCTCTTAAAAATGATTTTTCCTAAGGTATCTTCAAAATACTGTGTATTTTTATGTGGAAAGGATACGAAAGCAGCTGTTACTTCAAAATATCATTTAAAGTACTTGAGGTATGAAAGCTTAAAGGTTATTTAATCATTTTGGCATAACTTGATTGTTGTTGTAATTTTTGGTCAAGCATGTTGGACAAATAAAGTCTTAAAAAAAAACCCAACAAAAAATAAGGCCTCTTTATATGCACCTCGTGCATTCAGCTCCGTGTGGGAAAGGCTGCCTGTCTTCTCCAGGTGTAGGAGCCAGCCTGTGGGACATGAAAGTTGTTATCGCGACGGGCTGCGGATCAGCTGGGGGGGCAGCTGGCGGAGGGGCTGGGGGCGGTGGGCAGAAGGTGCCCTGCTCCGTCTGCCAGCTTCAGGCCGCCACATCTCCTGCAGAAGGGAGCAGGCTGGAAGTTGGGGTTGCAGAGGGGAAAACAGCAACCGCTTCCTCTAACTGATGTATTTGGGTGGGGGAGTATGCCAGATGCGCCTGTGACACAGGGAAAAGCTAACGTGAGGGAGCGCTGCAACGGAGCTGTGAAGCGATCGGGAACTGGGATGCCGTCCTTTGGGAACGGGCAGCAGTCGGGGAAAGGATGGTTCGTGCTCTGAGCTGAGTGCAAGGACATGCACCTCACAGAGAGAGAGATTAAACGAGGTGACTGCCATTTTAACTTTGTGGGCACAGTCAAGGCCTGGGCTTCTTGCCCAAAATCTACCTCAGATGAGCAAGGCCATGAAAAGGAAGGTTTCCACAAACGCAGTTTTGCAGTTGTCAGCTCTATTTAAATTCAGGGATGCTCTCTCAAGTCATTTCCCACCCCACCTCCCCATTGCTGACCTTCACTGATATTTATCCAGGTAGCATCGCTCCCGAAGGTGTGCTGACGTGTATTGCTAATACGTGCGTTCCCATCACCGGGCAGAATTGTTACCGAGATTAATTTCAGTTCATCTCGATGACGAATAGGGGAGATATCACTGCATGTCAATGAAAAAAAAGACAAGATTATTTTTACCTCCCTCAGTCACATATGGCTGAGGATGTGAAATGTTCCTTGGCTACAGGGAACGAGCAAGCTGGGACTCGGCACCCGCCTGAGCAGCTGCCTTCTCCCAGGCAGCCCCCACCCACCGCAGCTGCACCCCAGCCTGGGGAACTGGGTTTTGGCTTTCAGATGATGCTACTTGGTAGCCCCTGAAGCCAGAGACTCCAAAACTACGACGGTCTTCAAGGAGGTCGCTGCAGGGAGCGAGGCTGGTGGCAGCAGCATGCCGGGCTGCCCTGCAGGGTGCTCCACCGGCAAGGTGGCTGCGGGGAGGGAAGGTGAAAACCCCCGCCTCTGGGCGATGCACAGGGACAGAGCGGATGGGAAGGCCTTGCTGCAGGAGGGAGCCAGAGGGGATAAGAAGTAGCTCATCTTCTGCAGTTGCTGATTGCTGCCTATAGCCAATGTAAATGCTTCAGAGGAAGGAGGAACAAGACATTCTTTAGGAGGCAATTTTTAGAATAATCTGCCCATGGGGATCTTTGCCCCCCTCCCATTTATTCTTGTTTGTATGAGAATTTCTCTCTTAAAAACCTGTATTATTGCTCACTGCTAATGTAACTCACATGTAGCGAATATAACTGCAAATGTTCTTTTCTTTCAGGTACATTCCTGTCCCTTTCTTGCAAGTCTCTCTGCATCTGCAATTTTAGCGGTATTTTGGAACAGTGAGCTCCCGGGGTGATTATGCACAGTGCATTAGAACAACAGTATTTCGCTTATCCTTGTACGTGTGCTGCCGTTTGGGTTTATTGACTGTCCCTTTGTTCTCTTTTTATGTGAAAAGTGTAAATAGGAGTACTTATATGTACCTTCTTTGTGCCATTCGTTATTTTGTATACTGCCATTATGTTGTTTTTTACTCACTTTGTCTAGAAATTAAAATAATTTCAATTCTAGCTAGACTCTATTTCTAACCCTCTTACTTTCCCATCTCGGAAGCGCTCCCCTCCTCTCTTTTTGATGCATCCTTTGGGAGTTGGTGAAGGCAGCGATGCCAGAAGAGGACCTCCTTTTCCTTCCTATCCGAGCATTTGGACACGGTTCCCTGCTACGTTCTCTACTCATCTTTATCCAATTCTGTTCTTCTCTGTTTAGGATTTTTTGGGGTAATAGTATATATTTGCAACCCCCAGTGGAGGACTGTGGTGAGCTGCCCATGGCCCTAGCTGGGTTTTCTCTTCGGGGGGTGGCAGCTGATCTGGATTTACCTGGTTTTCACAACCATCAACCCCTTCCTCCCATGGAGCCCTACCCAGGCTGTGTCTGTGGGGGGATCCTTTTCCCCCGCTCTGGCCCGTTCCCCTGGCTTTGGTGGTGCCCTTTGCAATCCTCCTCATGCCCGCTTGGGCTTCGCTGTCAGGGGCACCTCGCCTGCCCTGTGTGGTGAGCAGCCCCGGGGCTGGGGGTGCTGCTGGGTGGGGTACAGAGCCGTGTAATGTTTGCCCAGTCCTCATCCTGCTTTTGGGGTTTTTGTTTCTTGGCTAGCGCCTAACCCATGACCCTTCTTTGCCTCTCCAGAATAGCTCTTTCACAAACGTCTTTATCACAACCTTTGCAAGTGTCCACACCAATTATATCAGAGATATCTCTTCTTGCCAGGACTTTGATGTACCAAAAGCTTTCAAATAGATTAAAGGAACAGGCTTTTCTCTTCCACAAACCGGTCGGCTTTCCCCCCCTGACCCTGCCCAGTGAAGTGTATTCCCCCTCTAGAGCACGATGGGATAAAACCAAGCAGAATAATTAACCTCACTACCTGCCACCGGGCCAGCGCACAATGTGCCCTCGCACTCATGCTGTTTGCTCTGATTCAGTGCAATCCAGGCCTGGACAAATCGCTTCCCGCCTCTGGAGAAGATGCCATCCGCTCCGAGTGAACCCGCTAGCGTGGCTGCTTCTTCCCTGGTTTTGCCCGGGAGCACCGCTGCAGGGTGAGGTTGTGCTGCCGGCTCGCAGGGAGCCTCAGGGGAGGAGGGGGACAGCCGTAGGAAACAACGACCCAGACAGGTTTGCCATTTCGCTTACTCTCATTACATTTTTCTTTTAATGCGTTCTGCTTTCTGCATGGGATGAGCAGCTTGGGGAGGGCCAGATGGGAAAATGCTGGATGCTATAAACGTGCTGCAATGGCTTATGGTAGCATTAAACTGCAAAATCAGGGTAAGGAAAATGCTCTGCCCCACCAGCTGAGCTACCCAACACGCAGAAAAGGCGGGGGAGAGTCGAAGGTGACACTGAAGCTCCCTCCCACCAGCCCAGCCCCAACTCCCCCATCCCCACCACAGTTTGAGCCAGGCTGCGGGCCCATTGCCGGTCCAGGCTGGACGCTGGGGCTGACGAGTGCAAATTGGGAATACTAGAGACTGTCTGGGTTGGTGGTACAAACCTTTCCACAGAGGCCACCGGAGCAGTGAGAAGGGGTCACAGAGGGTCCTGGGGTGCGTTCTCCCAACAAGTGGCCCCTTGTTCCTGGGGGATCGGCGGGGGATGCAGCAGCGTGCGCCCTGCCGGGGACCCTGCCTGCAGGTGCACGGGGCTGAAGCCGATGTCGTGGGGTAGGTGACTCCGTCCGCACCTCTGCATGCTGCAGAGCCAGGCGGCCCTGGTGTCATGTGCTGTGGATTTCAGAGAGAGGCTTGCTCCTTTCAGGTTTCCATTTCAGACTGGTGGTGCTGCCCCTCCACCGATACACAAGGGATGCGAAGAAGCGATGGTCGGGTTTCCAGCTGCACGGCGCTGTGCCTCGCCTCCAACGTGCTGACGGAGGGCTTTGTGCAGACAGAAATACCCTCATCTGCACGGTGTAATAACCCGCCCTGGCAGGCTGCTGCTTGCTGCGGTGGGAAATTTCATAGCCTCCTGCAAACTTTACCTCCCACCATGACGGCCTGGGCCAAATTTTCTAGAAATAATGAAGTTACGCAGGATAAAGCAATTTAAGTGGAGTGGGCAATTAAACCCGTATTTGTATTTCTTCTACTGTTTTATAAGGCTGTTGCATGGCGCAGCCATTCTGATTGCATCTGTTACCTGATATTTTAAAATGAACAGAGAGCTGCTTCACACGGACGTGTGTTGGCTGCCGATTACCTTTCTTTTGTCACCGACTCCTCTGCTTCCCACAGTCGGTCCTGTCGGTCCCTGCCACTTCATGCCACTCATGGTGGGGCTCCCCGAGCAGCTTCTTGCCATGGGCACCCCCACGCTGGATACCGCTATGGTCTCCCCAGGGGTGATGTGCGAGCCTTAATCCATCCCCCTCTTGCTTTTGAGCCCGCAGACAAACCCCGCCGCCTTCCCCAGCAGCACCAGCTCCAAGAACCTGCAACAAGCCGAGAGTGGTGTAGGACAAGGGGGAAGGTCCTTCTGCTTGGGGTGAGCCTGGGGACATCTCCCGGCATCACCTCGAGCTTCCTCGGGTGAGCGGGTACCTGCATATGGGGTAGGTTCCCTCTGTGGGGAGGGAAGAGCACTGCTCCGGAGGGAACAAATGACAACACCAGCCAGAGCAAAGGCAGCTCTTTACCAGGGTGGCCAAAGTGAAGCATGGCAGAGCAGGGCAAGCCTCCAGAGACAAGTGCCCAGCAGGGTCCCCCAGCCTCCCAGCGTCGGAGTTTGTCCCAGCTGTTTGTGAAACGGTGCAAATGTTTGGCACCTCGATTACCTCATGGCCTGCCCGTGGCGCTCTGACCAGGATTTCCACCCCTTATTCACAGCGCCAGGTGATGCAGCACCTCTATCCTCATTTGCAGTCCTCTGTAGCCACGTCCACAGGAAAGGAAAAGCTGCTGTGAAGCCACCAAGGAGTTAAGAGCAGTTAACTGCTTTGAACCTGCCGCCCCATCGTTTCAGCCTCTGGTTACCCATCGCTGGGGAGCGATGGTTTACTCGCACACCTTCAAAAGCACCTTCTTTCCCAGCCTGTTATGCTTGTAGCACAGGGTGTACATAGTTACATTTATTGCTTGTTCAGAAAGAAATAATAGCTCCGAAGTGTTACCTATCCGTTCCTTTCTGCGGATGCCTGTAACAATAATTAATCATACGTATTAACACGCGGTCACGAGACTTGTCAAAACAGGAGCTCTTGAACGGTAAACGGAGCTCACGCAATTAGAAGTCCCTGCTCTGGAAATGCTTGGATTGATTCGTTGTTCTCTCCCTAAGAGAGTCAGGGAAGTAATAAATCATGAAAATATAGACAAGGCACTCAACAAACTATGATGAAGACACTTCATCAGCTGCCTTTAGCTCTGCGTCAGTGTGTTGCACTAGAGTCGACACTGGCTGAGCTGGTTGCATGACAGCTGTAACCAGCGAGTGCTCACTAACGCTGTGGTAAACTTGGAAATACCGTGCTCTCTTCTAAGTTAAAAGTAGAGGATTTCTTAATTGCTTTTAATTCACCTGCTACCGAGCACATGTCGTCCCTTAAAATAAAGGTGTGGGAACATTTTGTGCACACATTTTAATCTAAAGTGTAGGACCTTCTCTGCCGAGCCCCCAACGTTGGGTAGACCAGAGGGGCAAAGGGTGCAGCTGACTTTGCTGGTCAGGAAAGGGTCCTTCCACCCCTCCAGGAGCTCAGGATGCCGCAGCGTGAGATGGCCAGATCTCCTGGGGCCTGGGCGTGCTTTGTTAAAGCAGCTCCTTTTAACTTGCAAAAAAAAAAATCAACATTTGCTAAAGGAATAAAAGAAAAAAAGGATAACAGTGGCTGAAGAGGAATGGTTCCTCCAAACTTTGAAGCTGATGTTATCTGTTAGAAACAACAAAAGAGACTCAAAGCTGGGAGATGGAAAGCAACAAAATGAATGAAAGCAAATGACTTGAATGGGGCTCTCAGAAGTGACGGTGACGTTTCGTGCTCCCTATTGGCTTCATTTCTGTTTCTGAGTGAAAAAGGAGAGTGTCCTTTAAAGAACAGTGTTGTCTTGGCAGTCTCCGCACTGGCATTATTAACAGCGGTTGTGTTCGGTAATTGTGGTGTTGGTCTAAAAATCATCAGGAAATCACAGCCCACATGTAGAGTTGAAATAGGAAGGTGGTATGTGGGGTTTTTATTTTTCAATAAAGAAAAAAAAAAGACTGTTTTTATTCTTTAAAAGTTCCTCATAGATGTAAAAGGCAGCTACTTCTCTTGACTCCTTGGTGGCTCCACAGAGGCTTTCTGTGCACATGGCTAGAGGACTGCAAAGCTGTTCCCACAAGAAGAGGGTGCTTATACCAGTGGGAGTGCAAAGCTGAGCTGAATCCGTGCAAGACTCTGTCAGAAGCCCAAGGTCCGTTGAATCTGGACACCAACTTACTCTGTGAGGAGCAAAATTACCCAAGTCTGGTTTCTGAGTCTCTCAGGTTGGAGCACCTCTGGCAGTACCCGGCCCAACCTTCCGCTCAAAGCCCATCCAGCCAGGCGGGCTGCTCAGGGCTCCTCCGGCTGAGTTTTGAACACCTCCAAAGATGGAGAGCTCATCACCTTCTGGGCATCTGTGCTGGTGTTTGACCACCCTTGTGGTGAAAAATGTTCCTCCTTGTAGAAGGGAAAGCTCGTATCCCGCCTTCCCAAGGGAAGCCACCTGCAGTGCTCCTGGTCCCCAGTGCCCCCCAGCCTGCGTGGCTATGCGGTGACGCCCTGTGTGGTGATGTCCTGTGTGGTGGCTGGTTCAGAGCTGGCACGTGGCCTCCAGGCAGCTGGCACATCCATCTGGCTGCCCTGGCCGCTCCAAAACTTGATGTATGTGAGGAGCCACAGCAAAAGGCTGCTCTTTTAATTTCTTCTGCTCTGATGTCTTCAGTACAACAACTTGATTTGCTTCGGTTGTTTGGGAGGGCAGAAAGAAAACCTACTCTGAAGAACTGTGTGCTGGAAAATGTCTTGGTCCTATTGAAGTCAGCAGAAGTATGGGCACTGACCTCAGCAAAACGAGCATCTAAATAAGTTTAAGCCAAGAGCATCCTAATACAACTGCACCCTAAGGCTTATGCAGTTTTTCAGGATCTTTTCAAGAGTAGCCATCTTTATCTCTGCACTGTGCCCTTTCCTAGCTGAGCTGGAGTAGTCGAGAGAGACCCGCTGGGCGGCACCTTCACTTCGCCTGGCCATGTGAGAGCAGCCTCCTTTCCAGAGGAAATACTCTGGTTATGTTTTAATGAAATATTGTGCTCATTATGGCTGAATTTACAACCCACTTGCACTTTATTTTTGTGACTGTTTTCCAAGGCACATTTCAGCTTTTCAAGGGAATACATCTTCAAAGCAGAACAACTCCTCAGCAGGGTTTTTCTACCTCCTGTGTCACCACAGTTTTATGCCTGTAAGAGAGTCAGACGCTCGGCGTGCTGGACTATGTAGTTATTTGCAAACCGTGGTGGTTTGGTTCAGGTTTAGCTGGGATATGAGACATCAATTGCGGGAACTTGAGCTATAGCAAGCAAAAAGGTTTGTTCTTTGGGGAAGGATTTTGCTTTAGAAGTTGTTCATTTGATGATTGCCTTTGATAAGTAAATACGCTGCACAGCCTTTGCTATTTCCATGAGACAAGACTAAGAAATTTTGTGTACTGGGGCAATGAAATGCAGAGAGCATCCTCTCACTGGATACCAGCAAGAAGCAAAAAAAAAAAAAAAACAGGGAGGCAGACTGGTTCCCATTGCATGGAGAAGAGGAGGAACAAATATTCTCCAAGGGACAGGCTGGCAACAGAGTGATGAACTGACACAGAGAGTCACAGCACAAAGGACGACACTTCATGAAATCAGAAGACACGGCTGCACCGATTCATGATCCAGCTTAGTAAAAATTACACTCCAAAAGGAGCTGAGGGAGAGGGATGTCTGAGGTATGCTCTTGGAGGAAAAGAAGGAAATCAGAGGATGCAAGGACCTGACACTGAAAATGCTGCTTAACTAGGAGGTATAAATTAAAGAATTTGGGCTTTTAGGACACCAGAAAAACTGCATAGTTTGGAAGAGCTCCTCTTCTGCAGAAAACCGGGCTGGCTGGAGCTGCAAGGAGGGGTTTCAGTGAACAGAATTGTGTGAAAAGAAGGGACCACCAAACCCTCAGACTGTACAAAATCTTTGCATTGGCAACATATAACAGAAACAAAGACTACGCTGTGTAGAAATTCATAGATTGATTGTGTATCAAGATTAGCAGCCCAGGTAAAAAATGCAAAGAATAGAAATTGCTTGTTTAGAAACATGCATTTGAACTAGCTGATATTAATGAAACCTAATAGGATCACACATGACAGGAATGTTGATTAAGTTGTTTATAATCTCTCTAGAAAAGATCAACTCGGCAAAAGGGAAGTAAAACTGGCTCACAGTATAAAATGGTGATGCTGGCAACTATGAAGTCGGTCAACTGGAATATTTATTCATCCACTGGACCTAAGAAGTAAAGCTTGTGGTGTCCCTCCAGGTGATAATCACTTGACACCATTAAATTCAATTGAGCTTTATGAGTTGTCCCTATAGAGGATGACTACTACTTAAACACGTGTCAATGATGTTTGCAACATACCCCACTCTCATCGTCATGAGGCAGCTTGTTCTGAATGGTATAAAGCGGAGATTTCACTCTGCCATAATTTCTAAAATCCCCCGATGACAATTTTCTGACAAAAAGGCTACTTTTGTCAGAAAAGACTACTTTTCTGACAAAAAGGCAGGAACATCTACATCACGTCTTGTCTTGAAGGATGAGGAGAACTGGTTCACTAAACGAGAACACTTGAGGTACCAGCAGCCATGACTTTGATCACATCCACTGTGTGAATGTAAAATAAGGAGATAGAACAAGTCAGATAAACTCTTCCTCTTTCAAAAGGGTAACTGCACAAAGCCAAAACCTAAAACACATCAGTTGGGAGAAAAAACATTTAAGCAGGAAAACATAGATGGTATTTGCAATCTATTTAATAAAATTTGCCAAAGAACTGTCCCAGAATCCAGAAAGACCCAAACTAGTTTCAGAAAAAACCCCATCCTGTTTCTGAGGGTAAATAAAAGCAGACTGGGAAAAAAAAAAGATGTACACCAAAGTGATGAAGGAAGAAATTTGTGTTAAGAAATGACGAGGAAAGCAAACATGCACAGGAAGTATCAATGGCTTGAAACGGTAACGATAAGAATACAAAAGCAAATGGGAATGGGAGGTTCATCAACAGTATTATCAAAAAGGTGGAATTTTAAAATAAATATCTTTGCTGTGTGCAGACAAAAAGGCCAGGTGGTAGTGGGACAGCACACAGTGCTAGTGATCAAGTGCTTTTCAGCTCAGCAGTCCTGAAACAGCATGTTAAACAGCAATTACCAAATTTTTTGAATTGGGAACTTTGAGAAGTTGGCTGAGGAGCTTTTTAAACGCTAATAATGAATTTTCAGACGCTTTAGGACATGAGAGAAGTCTCAGCAGTCCAGAGAAAGCTGAAATTGTGCCAATAT
>NW_009217994.1:3513-36804 GCF_000690835.1 Fulmarus glacialis | reverse complement strand
GAAAGAGGATGGCCAAAGTGAGAGAGCGTTAGCCTGACTTTGATCCCCGGAAAAAAGCAGTGATGGGATTGATTGTGCAAGGCTTGAGTAATAAAGAATTAGAAGGGGCTAATAAAATTAAATGCTAATTAAGGTGGGTTTAAGTAAAATGGATCTTCTCAAACTAATTTGATATCTTTTTATGAGATTACAAGTTTGGATGACAAATGAAATAGTGTTAAGGTAATAGACTTCTGTAAGGCACATGACTTGGCACCATTGCCTAGTATTTTGAGGAGGAAATGGGAATGATATAATTTCGACATGGCACACGTTAAATGAATTAAAAACCACCTAACCAATGTAATTAAATGAGGAATCATCTTTAAGAGGCTATATGTTTTGTAGGGTCCTCCAGGTAGTGGTTCATGTCCTGACATGATTTAACTGCTAGATCTTGACCGGGAAACCTGCCTCCCCCCCCGCAAAAAAAGGTGTTACTGAAACTTTTTCCAGATGAACCAAGTGTTGGCCTGCAGGAAATACTGAACAGGACGGCTCACAGGTACACTCTGATCTAGGTTTTTTTTTTTAAGAAAACGAGGTACAGCAAATTGGTCTACATTTCAGTATGGCCATGCATGAAGTTGTATCCCTAAACACAAGGACGTGGGCCAGAGTGACTTTGCCTCGGGGAGAAGAGCTCTAAAAAAAAGGACTTGGTTATGGGTCTGGCTGGCAGAAAGCGCCTGGTGTGCCCAGCCGGTGCCGCGGCCAAAGAGCAAATGCAGCAGTTAAGTGGGCAAAGCCGACAGAAGGAGGTTACATGTCCTCTGCATTTGGCATCCCCACAGCTGAGATTTGAAAACGTCCCAGTTCAGACATCTCCGACTCTAGCATGATTCTGAGAAGTTGGAATCGACAACAGGAGGACCCGTGGAAATGGGAAAAGGACTGGAAAATTTGCCATAAGAGGTGAAAATCTGGGGAGCTCACTCTGTCTTGCTGAAAAAAGAAGAGGTTCAGGATGATTTCACCGTGACCTTTATGTAACTGCAGGGTGCACAAGCTAGAAGCTGCACAGAGGCAAATTCCTATCTGAAATAACATCCCCTTAAAAAGACATATACATATATATTCATACGTATGTACATGGTGTTTTCTTCACAAAGAGAGTAATTAGCCACTAAAACAACCTTCGAATGATTGCACTAATTCTTTCCAAGTGGCAATTTTAAAATCAAGATCTGATGTGTATCTTCAGACAAAAATTAATTATGGGAGTCCCATTCATTAAAAATAAACAAACAAACACCCATGTGAACCCTTTCAGCTTAACTTATTGGGCTTTGGATCAGGCCCTGCCTTAATTATGGGGAATGCTGCAAAATGACCAGTGGCCAGGGTGCTTCCGCCCCAGTCACCTTGCTGGGACTGTGCAAACCACTGGAACTAGGAAAAACGTTCCTTTACCCAGACATGTCATTTCACACCCTGGCAGGCAATTAAAATGCAAATTAAAAATGTTAATTAGAACTGTTTCAACATCTATTCTAATGCACAAGATGGGAATTCTGTACAGTGTACGGAGAAGGATGCATTGTTCCTCGGGCAAAAACCTCCCGCCACTCTTGCTCTGGAATGAGCAGAAATAGCTGCTACTTTTTTGAAAACCTGATTGCAGCCAAAAAAAAACAAGAAAAGAAAGTGCCGAGGTCTGATCCTGATCTCAAATACTGGGATAAATCCACGGAAGCCAGGGGAGTCGCGGTACATTGTTGATTTAACAAGATCGGAATCAAGCCCTGTAAAAATACTTACACTGAAAGAAGGTGCGAAAGGGTGTCCACCCCACAATGAAACGTCTGTGTTATACTATTTTTACTATTTCCCCCCCTTGTTTTTTTAAATCACAGCCGATTTACGTGTAGTGACAAAGACAGACAGTGGCTATCGTAAGGCTCAAACGCACTGGATGGCAGCCTGGGGATAACCTTGTTTCAATGGGGATTTGGGAGGGAAGGAGGAGGCTGTGCCATGGCACTCAGCTGCCGTAGCTCTGCCCGTGCAGTACCAGAACTGGGTTTTTGTAATGACAAAAGCTCTGTAAATGCACGCTGGCAGGTCTCCTTTCCATGTTAAATATGCAGTTGCTCCACTAAGGCTCATCCCAATACCCCCTGATGTTTAAGACAACTTTCTTCCCTTTCCTACTTAAAATCTACCTACATCAAAGATGAAATCTGGATGATCCCAGAGCTGCGATGAAGTTGTTTTTACAGCTATTTGAGCAGTGTGTTATACCTGCTTATTTGAAGATGATGATATTTGTATTGTTGCTAAGAATTCATGCCAAGCATAATTTTGGGGCTTTGTGAAGATATCGTATTTGCATATTTTAAGTATTGATACAATACAAAATTCTTTTTATGACTCTTTTCATAGCATAATAATGCTCTTTCCATTGCATGACAGCCTTTAGCATAGAAAAATTCAAAATCAGAAGAAAATTATTTTTTAGAAAATGGATTTTTTTAAAATCTGATTTTCATTTTCCCATGTTTGGAGCATCCCTTACTGCTCATGACTTGCTGCATATCATCCAGATAAAAACAGTAACTGCACAGAGATATAGGCACTTCACACAGTAATGCCTTAATCAAACAAATGACTGCATTCTGAAGAAGTTTGGGTTTTTTTTCTGAAGCGCACTCTATTTCTAGACTTGCAGGCTTTATGCCAGTTGCCAATGTAGAAGAGGGCCCATATGAATCTCTTCCTTCTTTCCTCTCTCTTCTGTCCCTTCGCCTAGCCTCAGCCCTCCCTCTGCCCTTCCCTGCTTCTTCATCCTTTGAGCACAGAGAGGCTCTATTTCTGCTCTCGCAGGCTCCACAACAAGCCCTAGGATAGAAATAGCTGATACAGAGTCTACAAACCTCTTCTTCTGTCCCTCCTCTGACTGACTCCCATCTTTCATTTCCCTTGTCCTGCTTCCTCATGCTCCTAGCAAACAGCTTTTGTGCCACAGCCTTTCTGCCCTGCTCCGAAAGGGCTCTCCTGGAGCTGCCCCCTCCCCCAAACCAGCTCCTGCTTCTTGGCAATAGCAGCAAGCTGGCCTCAGGGCAGGGGATTTGGAGAGGCCAAGTAGCTCAGGTGGGCTTGAGGATGTGCTAATGAGCAGCACATGTTACTGGTGAGCATCCATATTTACAGGGCTTCGAAGTGAGAAAAGCCTGAGAGGAAAGATGGGGGAGGAAGAAAATCCAGTGAAAGACACCATCTCCTCTTCTATAGCCTGCTTATACAGGAAATTCACTTTCTACGTGGTGAGGGGTATTTATATTTATTTTAATTGCCTGGAAGCCCTATGGTGCTTGGCTGGTGTGAGCTTTTTTGCTGTGTAGGCTCGCTGGTATTGACCTGGTCCCTCTGGGCAGGCTGCTGCTCTGGGGGGCTTCTCCCTGTGCTGGTGACCAGTATTTCTTTGGGGTGTTTTCTTTCTGTAAATGGCTTTCTGAACAGTCAGGGTAAGTAATTTGGCAGTGGCAAGCTGGAGACACCTGCTCACCAGCCTCCTGTTAGAGGTGCCCTGTGTGAGCTGCTGTTTTGCTGAGGGACGTAGTAATGAGCAAAACTTGGACGTGCAGGTGGGGAAACACAAGGGGTCTAGTGGGAGGGTGACCTGGCAGTGATGGGAGGCTCCTGTGCAGCAGCAGATTTGTTAGTAACTTCAGTCTCTTTCAATTAGCTTATCCTGCTCTGGAGTGCAGGAAACAAAAATTACAACGATGTTAAAACACTGCTGAAGGATGCATTTTCTGTTAGCCTTAGCAAACCTTTTGTCTCCAGCTCGGAAGAGGCACATAAGCAGTCACAGGGACTGCTGGTTTCGGGGACAGAGCAGCAGGGAAATGCTGAGGGTGGGTGGAGGGGCCTGGCGCTGCTCTCGCAGGGAGCAGGTTGTTGCCCACAGCTGACAACCCCTGGGGATCCTTGTCTGCTGTTCTCCAGGCTTTGCTGGAGAGGCTGCTGAAGGCGGACGTCTCTCCCCTGATTATGGGGTGTTTTTGGCCTCCCTTCACACCCTGTGGGATGCCTGACAGCATTAAGCTTGATTAGCCCAGTCAGATGTTTGACGGCAGCCCAGCGCAAAGCCAAGTGCAAGGGCTGGGCTGCAGCCACAAGGCCATGCCCCAGCTCCTGTGCCTGAGGGCCAACGCCTCCCTTCCCAAAGCCCGTGGAAGGACCCTCGGGGAGGGAGGTGAGACACCTTGCTTAAGGGCTTTTCTCTACTGAGCCCAGAAAAGGCACGTCTGGAGGGAACAGCCAGCGATGGCTCCCTGCGGCTTGATGGCCAGTGAAGGGCGGGGAGGAGGCCATCACCCGCTGCTGCGTTTCGGTGGCAGCAGATGCCTCCTCGCAGGGAGCGCTGGCAGGGACCCGTGCTGCCAAAATCCCTCTGAGGCGTTGCGCTCCTCACCTCCCGCCCCAAGCAGCAGCCCAGCGCGTCGAGGGCTGCACGGCAGCAGCCGGGCTGGTGTCCCCGTGCCCATGCTGCTGCTCCAGGGACGACAGAGAAAATGGCGATCCTGAGCAGGTACAGGATCAATGATGTCCTCTGTTTGGAAATGAAATTTCTTAGCTTTGCACTGATGTTTTTATTTTCAGAACCGCCTCAGCTTTGCCGCAGCATTTATACACAGCAGCGGGAGATCATTACCCTGGGATAATGCTCAATCCCCCTGACGTTACCTGCCTCGCAGTGGAAACACAGGGGATCTCTGCCAGCCCCTCCTGGCTGGGTGGCTGACCCTTGGTTAGGGGGAACGGCTGCAAAAAAATAAAGCCCTCTTCTATTACAAAGTTTATCCATCAGCAGTTTGTGATTTTAATATAAAAAATTACCTCAGTTATTTCAAAAAACTGGCAGTTGAAATTCAATTTGTTGTGGTTTTTTTTTTTTTTTTTCCTTTTTGAGGTTGGATAAACAGTTGGCAAGTGCCATTCCTGCCTTTAAGAACTCACTAAAAAAACCAGCATGATTTGATTTGTTTGTACAGTGAAAAGATTGTTCTTTAATCCCTTCGGAGTTGTTGGATGTGATACTCCTGCCAGTCGAACTAATGAAAAATCCTCTGGCAGGATGTGTCAGGAAACCCAGAGAAGCCCCCTTGCCTCTCGTGAAGACAGCGGGTATCTTGAAAATGGCAGAGCAAGGGGCACAACTTCTGCATCCCTTCGGGAAACACAGTAGGCACGCTCCATGCCAGAAAGCAGCACAGGGTTGGAGGTCTTATTGTATTTGATATAAAATTGGACCCAATTATCAAACAGGAGGCATAGGAGATTTTGAACAACAAAAAAAGTCAAACAAACCCCCCCCAAAAACTCCAACAATACTATGCAATAATCACTTAAGTAGTTTATTTTTTTCCTCCTTGGTTAGATCAGTACAGTGAAATCCACTATTTTAAAAATAATTAACGTAATATTTGTGTTATAATCTTAGGTATTCGAAATAGCAATTAATTCTTTAATGAACATGAACGATTAATTCAGCACATAAACTGTATAAAATAATAACAGAAATTAAATCAAGCATGGGGAGGAGGAAAGAAGTTGCCATTAAGGAAGAGAGCAGTTTGAGTCTTCACACCAGTTACAAGGATAAAATTAAACAACAATAGGCTAATTGGATCTTAAGTGGGACTAAACTGAACCCCTCTTGGGCCCAGCTCAGTTGCTGAAGCACAGTTACCTACTGCAGTTTGGGATGCCCTCTGATGGTGCTGGGGACGTCCCCGTGGGGCTGGACGGTGTTAACGCAGGACCTACCAGAGAGGCCAGGTGGGAACAGCTAACTCGTGCCTGTGTTCAGGCAACTGAACCAGGATCAGCTCTTTTTAGTCACTTGCTGACATATGTACGAGTGTTCTTAAAACCCACTGTTTTCTATTAAAGGAACTAGAAATTTTTGTATTGATTTAGTATGGGAGAACATCCTTAAATAACGGTAGTTTCAGTCTCCTCTGTTAATCGAATATCTAAGCAGCAATTGCAGGGACTTACAGATAGCCATCAGTTTTGCAGAAAAGTCTAGCAAGCATTTTTTTTATGTTACTATTTCAAATATATCCAATTCCAAATGTATTTATTTTATAGTAGAGTACAAATTATCCACAAATCTTAGAAGCTAAAAGAGAAACAATACAGAACATCTAACCTCAAACCTCCCCAATGCTTTTTACTCAAGATCTTCAAAATATCTCCTGAAAAGCTCCAAATGCAAACATTTTCTCAGAAAAAACATGCATTAAAGTGTTCTGCAATGGGAATGTTTCAGATTCATTACAATGGTTCACACATTCACTAGAAATAATAAGAAAAACAAGATTACGTTCCTCTACCGTTTCTCATTCTGAAGACTTCCCTTGATATATGTATGTGTGAGTGCGTGTGTGTGCATGTGTGTTTGTACACTCCTAACTTGGTCTCTTTTTTTGCTTTATTAATTTTTGTTGACTTATCTTTATATGTTACTTCAGAGAAAGAAAGATACCAAATCAGTTCAGGTGATGAGGACAGGGCTCTTTGGTGTACTGATGAAAACTAATTCAGGAACCAGGCAGTGAAATATTTATCTAACAATTCTTGAGAGCAGGTAAGCGTTTCGTTGTTGATATAATCCCAGAAAGCAGGCTCTGATGATCATATTATCCTTTAATTATAACAAGAGTTCAACAGTCAATTATCTTTTAATTTCCTCACCAAGATCTAAATACTTCACAAGATGTTCAAACACAATTTTTCTAAAACTGGGAAATCTAACCAGAGGTTTTACTTGCAATTTACTGTTTATTGTATAAATATATACATATAGTATCCTTAAAAAAATAAACCTCACGGCTAACATTGGGAATATTTCTCTGCAGTTAAGAAGCCGATACTTATCGGTAAAGTAGCTTCTTTTCTAAACTGTGCTGAAGGATGTAGAAGAACAGTTTTAACATGGAAAGGTGTGGTGTCCACACGCAGTTGGCATCTGCTCAGATCTCAATGGCCGGTCCATATTAACCTGTCTTTGACAATACACATGTGGCACTGCGAGTAGAGGGAAGAGATGCACTGAGAAATGGGATGATTTTTTTGAATAACGAAGGCTAACGTATTAAAAGTAATACATTTGGAAAATGACAATTGAGGAAATTCAATAGTATGTCTTGCAAACGTTTTTACAAGTTAAGAGTATGTTGTTAATAAAATGCGTAAAATTTAAAAAAGAATTTCCTTAAATGAAGTGCTTTTGGAGACATCTTAGGAAGCATTATTTTGACAATGTTAATTGTTGTCTTTTTCTTTTCTGATAAATGGATTATGCAAAACTAATTCCCTCACTATGTAGATTTAATCCACAACACAGGACCACTGTCAGAATTTTAAACTATTTTGAGTTTTGTAATGAATAGATACAAAAAAGCCATACTCAATTAATTTACTAGTTTGAAATTATAAATCAGTCACTGTCTTTATCTACAGTTTCCTGCATTTGACCAAATCCTACTGTATGAATGCCCGGAGAAAATCATTATAGGATATTTTTGAAGACAAAGTTTTATCATAATATTCCAAAATGTGGAATAACTCCTCTTCAGTCAGGTCAATGCTGTACTCATGAAGAACCTACAAAAGACAGAGACAACTTTAAAATTTATTCCAGTGCTTTGGGTAAGCAAGAAGTAAAAACATTACCTTATCTTGCTAAAATTTCTTTACAAAATAACTTGATGGTTCAGTTCCACTCAGTCTTAGGTTTCTCAGAATATTAGAAAATCAAACCTTCCTTTATTATCTCTTACTCTTCCCATGCCAATACTGGCTCCCTGGGATACATATCTGAAAACCTGCATATGCAGGGCTTTGTCCACTAGCTCAACTAGCACTTGCCTGAGGGAGCATTAAGAAATGGGTAGCAGCCGTGTGCATAGAAGCTAATTTACAAAAAGTACATGTTTAAAAGGCTTTCACTACTATCTGGAGATGAGATGAAGAGGTGGAATACCTTCCTTTCTATCCTCCTTGGATGATCTGCAACCTTTGCATCCAGAGAAACAGAAGGAATAATCCAGTCACTCAAACTGTGCAATCTCCTATGTATATAATGATGCCCATGATGCACTCAGTGCTTTTAATTTCCATGGGACAAATGCTCAGCCTGTAAGCATGCCTTCCTAACACATCAGTGAAAACCCAACTTGAACAGGACACGTCTGGTTCACCTGATGCTAAAAGCCAGGTTAGAAACCTGCATTTTTCAAATATTTCACCTGTTGCATTTTTTCTGCACTTCAACAGTTTTTAATGTTCTCAATGCCCTAACATGAAAGAAAATAATGCATTAATTTCTGAGGATTACTTCTGGGTTTAGATGCACTTGGGGATTTAAGCCCTGAAAGTGACCAGCAACACAGTATGTCCTTGTGTGCTATGCCAGTTGTCATTAGTTTTCTGGCAAACTCAGTGTAGTCTGCCCCTTTCCCTCTTAACAGCTCAGCATCAGAAATCACTAATGACCCCTTGCAGATAGTACAGCCATAAATAGCAGTGTTACTGAAGTTAGTAGAGAGCTAATTTCCCCGTTTCAGTAAATTAAGTTACCTAGGAGATAAAGGGATCTGTACCTCCACAAATGACTTGATATCTTGTCAAACAGCAGATTAACACCTTTGTAGTAGGATTTTGGAATCGGGGATTGCTTCTTGATCTAGATCCATGAGGAGTTAGTTTTTTGGTTGTGGGTTTGTTGTGGTGGTTTTTTGGTTTTGGTTTTTTTTTTTTTTTTTTTTTTGCTTAGCTTATATCATGTTAGGAAGCTTGATTTGAAAGTTGTTGACATTGCTTTAACTATAAATGGTAATCATCACATGTCCTAGAGGAACATGACAAATTAAAATAAAATGCAAAGGAGCCTGATGTTCACTCCTTCTCCCCTGAGCCTGGTCTGCTGAGGCAGCGCCCAAGCAGTCAGAAAGCTGCAGTGATAGACAGGGAGCCTCAGGCATGAAGTTGATACAGCCACATTGATACATCTTGCTCCTCAGCCTTCGCAGAGGAGCAGGCAGGAACTCAGGTTTCAGCTATGTGGCAGTGCCAGAACATATCACATTCCCACCAGTCCTAAATAAGTAAAGATTTAAAAGAGCACTTCTGTGACTGGTATAATCGACCAGGTTTATAGTCTGCCAGGCAACAAGCTGGCTTCCTGCATCTCAGGGAAGGGGAGCGTCAGAAGCACACCTTATCTTCGCTTACTGGAGCCAAGCACTTGCTTACTGTGATTGAGCATCCCGTCCACTAGTTGATCAGTTCTTTGAAGCAGTAGCGATACCAAGGGGTGTCCTAATGCACGCAGCATTAAATAGGTTTAGGGCCCCATGCGATTTTTTTTCTTGCATTTGAATAGCAAATATTCTGAATTACTCCAGAACAGAGAGTGATTATTATTCCTAGTTAAAACAATATCAAAGATTTTGAAACCAGTGCAGCTAAGCAAAAAACAACCCCCCCATGGATCTAGATGAAGAATCACTGATATCCAGAACACACAGGTGTGTATTTGAGGAGATACAAGGTACTAAAGTATTTGCAGAGGATACGGATCCCTTGCCTAGTACAAAACTATGCTGCACACAGCAGAGAGAGAAACCAGAAACAGAGACTCTCAAGTGGGGATTGCTTGAGCCTGTTCCACATTTAGAAGGGACCGCATCAGTTGGAGGGTCACAGGATCCTGCAGCTGCAGTAGTGCCTGAAGGGAGACCTACCAGAAGGTATGCTTCTATTCCCTTCCCACATGATTGTGAAAGATACACATCTAAACTTTGTATAGGGACTAAGGTTTTTCTCCATTTTATCTATTCAGGACTCCACTAAGACCTTAAGGAATTGTAATCACACGTGGAGAAAGATTACCGTGAGTAATGGTCAGAGCTGAAGTCACGAAGAGGGGCCAGGATGAGTTTATGCGTTCTGGTTCAGTACCATTTTTCAGAAAATTTTCAGTAAGGAAGCTCAGATTAGACTACTGTAATTTTCTGACTATTAATTGCTAAATACAACTTACTTGTATGAAATCTGCAATATCTAACAGTCCAGTATGACTTTCATCATAGGATTTAAAAGTTCTCTTCATTGGTCTCCAGCAGTGCAAGATCTGGGGCTGAATTCTCAGCATTGCGCTGAAGAACGACATGGTTTGTGGTCCAGGACTCATCTAACAAAATTGGATGAGAAAGACTCGCATTTACTAAGATCAGCATGAGCACAACTGGGCACAACTATAATGCAGAATAAAAAGGTGTTGGACTGTAATGCTGCCTTGATCTGCAACTGGCTGCTGAATACTTGTTTACAAATTACTGCAAGATACTGTTTCCACAAGATTATTTTAACCTATAACATTTTGATATTCTTGGGAAGTGCAGATGGTGTATTAACTTAATCACTGCCAAAGCCCTAACTTTTTATTATTTGAAACTGATTCTGAAGTCAGTGTTACTTCTGCTCAGATCTCAGTGTTTTCACATGTATTATGGTTGTCCTTGTTTCAACTCCCTCTTTCAGCCATTTTTAATTCTCTGCACTGTACATTTTTCAGAGTGAAATTTTTGTTTAAAAGTGACTGAATGCATAAGCCAACTGTGGGAGTGGTACGGTATTTAAGAAAAAACAACTGTATGCTTTTCTCAGTACATAAAATACCTTGTAACCAGCTTTTGAACCTTTCTGCAGTTCCACAGCTGGCCCATCGGCTTAATTTTCCTTGGGACATGTTGTGGCCTGTTGTTTTGGCTTGGCTAAACTTGTTACATCGGTGTACCCTGCACACATGTGAACTGCAGAACTATTCATTAAGGCAAAATTAATGCCACTTGTACAAAGCTTTAATACTGCAGTGATGAGTAAGGGACTTTGGGAAAAGTCAGCAAGCCCCAATCCACCTGCAGGGTCTGGATCTGCTCTACTATTTTCTTAAAATACAGCTCCATCTCAGCTTCCCCTACACTCTCCTGGTATTTATTATTGTAATTGGGTAAGTTGATAGTGCCCCGTTTGTGCCAGTTGCACATGCCACTGGAGTCTCTACAAGCATCTCCTTGTGAAGGAATGCACAGTTGGTTTTATACATCCACTATGTGAACACAGAGGCCATGCTGCACCTAAACGAGTTGTAAGAGGCCTGGGGAGCAGTTGCACCTTCTTTCTGTGCTCTTGGGGTATTCCTCCTTTCAGACTATGTAGCTGAGGAATGAGGGGGTACATGAATAATGCAGTTTCCAACACAAAATACTGAGTATCTTTGTGGGCTGAGGAGAGGGAAAGGGCACTTTATGATGACTTCAACTTGGGTTATTTTCATAGCTCAGAGCCTGGATGCTTCCATGAAGCCCTAGGCCATTGATTCTCTCAGGCTTTTGAGAAAGAGAAACAATTATGCTTGCCACCAAAACAAAAGGTTTTATTTGGTTTTTTTTTTATTATTATTCCTTTTGATGTGTATCTGTACACTTATTAGGTGGAATGGGCTGAGCAATCTATGAGGAAATTTCACTTTGAATATTACATTATATAAAGGTGCTCAGAACATGGACTGAGACCTTTTTTTTTTCCCCTGAATAGAATAAATGAAATAAAAATTATTTGAGACAACTACATAGGCATTTAAAAATTACTGCTTTATCCACTCCAGAATACTGGGATGGAATTTTACAGCATCAAATTTGTGTGTAAAAGAAATCTTATGTAAGATAATGAAGTTCTTTCTTTGATGCAAAACTTAATAGTTTTACCTCACTATCCCTACCAGTAGTGAATACTTGATAATTCCTAATGCTACTCTCTTCATACCTTGGTGGCAATCTGTTCGTTCCACATCTGAAAACAGTTCGGTAATGTAATTTCTCTATAAAATGCTGCTACTAACCATATCTAAACTAATTAGGCATAGTCAGAAACAGTCTAAAAATGTAGCAGGCTCGCTGAATGAGCAGATTTGGAATTTGGCACTGTTCCTACTACATAACTTGATTGGGATGCTATAACTGATGTCTTCCTTTCTGGGCCACAAAAGCCAGATTTCTGGGTCTCTTCTGATCTTTTCTGCCCTAGAGCGCTACTGTGGGCAGAGGGGAACAGCCAGTGTGCAGCTGCCTTGCTGGGACTCTTTTCATTGCAGCTTGGGAAGCAGATAGGTGTGGCAGGGAAAGATGCAAAGGTGCAATGTGCGCTGACCAGTCCTGGCTCTTAGATGTTTTTAGTGACCATTAACAGCAGTGCAAGTGAGAGCTTCCTCTGGGCTTTTCTTACAGTGCCGGGTGTGGAGCAGAGGCACAGCTTGCTGACAAGATCTCTAGTCGGGGCCATCCTAAGACACATCCCATGCACTTTTTATTTCCAGCTTGATTTTTATTTAGTTCAACAAAAGCTCTTAAACAGTCAGCTCCCCTGTTTTCTATTTGGAATTATTATCCAGATTTTAGCAAATTTAGCCAATTTACCATATAACCTGGATATAGAGCATGATCCCAAGGAGTTAAATCTTCCAACTGAAGGAGATACCAAATGAATACTAGGCAATTAATATCATGGGATTAAATAAGAAAATGCTGGAAAGTCCCTGCATAAAGTGACTATAGAAACAGGCCATGAAATATCCTGTCAGTACAGCAGAAACTGAAAAAAAATTGTCATTTTGATTTTTATAAACTTTGTACCTACTGGCTTTTGTGGCTTCTGTATAATTACTCTCTGTAGCAGTGAGCTTTCCTGTGGTTTTAACAACAAGATACAACTCTGAAGGAAGTCATAGTATGCAAATCTTCCATTTTTCTTTAAATCATATTTTGTTGTTATTTGGTTAATTTCCCCTTCACTTAAATCCAAATTGAATTTCTCTGCTATATCTGAAATGCAAAGAAAGAATATTCATTTTGTCATTCTTAAAAATAGCCAATTGTCCTGTGTTCGCAAGTTTTAGCAGGGATATGTTGACAGGTCATCAGTTCCAGTGACTGCTGCGTGCGTGTGTTACGCCGTTCTTGCTATATGCAAGTACATGCATATGCCTATACTTATGGGGTGGCAGTTCACATTTTACAGGGTTTCAGGGGACTGATAACATGTCATTTTGATTTTAAATGCACAAGAAGTACTCCTTGACATTAACTGAGATAAAGGATCTGATAAGCTAACATGTTCTTATAGCCAGGACTTTACATTCAATTATACAGGTGCACACTGTCTTATCACACATGCAAATGTCCTAACAAAGGCACAGAAAATCCCCTCTCTAGAAGAGAACACAATGGAAGAGCAGCATAGCCCAGCTCTTCTGAGAGTAAAATCCAGGGTCCTTTCAAATCAGCCATCAAGACCGGTGCAACCAGAAGCACACACAAGAAAAAGACTGGTGAATCTATTTATTTGAATATCCCCAGGCACAGAAAGGGTAGTGTATTGGGAAGGTGATGAGAAATTTGTGTACATGCCGTAAGTACCCCCAAGCAAGTCACGCACTCCTTTTCCAAGGAGCAGCTAATTCTGAATGGGGACGTGAATGTATCGCACCCAAGGCTACTGTAAGCTATTCTGCTCTGCCATAGCAGGGTGGTACCTGGAGCAATCATGCAGTGGATGCCCTTACTAGAGGCCAGATGTTCCTATGGCTGGGACACCAGAAAAAAAACAGAACGCATCCAAGAATGAATAAAACACTTTCCAGACGGTAACAAACCTAGGAAGTCTGACACTGGGATTTCTCCTAGCTTGCTGACATCCTTCTCTCGGCACACTTTCAGTATGCCTCTCCAGCAGTGTTGAATGTTCTTTCTTATCTTATTTTCTATTGTTTCACAGTTAAGGATAGGTGCAGAACAAGTTGTTGTTGTCTGAGGACGACTGGGTGCTGGTATCTAAAACAAGAGATAATGGTAATTTTTTCTATTGAGTTTTACTGGTTGTCTAGACAAACCACCAGATGACAAATCCAGTTTCTGGTCTTCCAGGTGAGGTTAATGTACCATTTGAGCCACTTCTAAGTCTGATTTGAATTGTGTCTGCAAAACTGTAGGTAAAAATGTGAGAACACTCTTAGTGTCAAAATGACGCTATTCATTTAATGGGCCTTGACCACTTTTTCTGTATTTGGCTTAATTTGTAAGTCATTTATAGTTTCTCCAAACTGTTTCTTATTAAACCACAGATACTGTGCTCAATAAAATCTATGTACTGCCATCTTAGAACAAACAAACAAACCAGTGCAAAGTCACTGAATTACGAAATAACATTGTTTTGATTTGTTACTGGGAGAATTCCTGGTCCTATGCAAAGCCACAGAAGCAATAATGTGAGAGGATCCCAGTGCTCTTTTTGATTGCTGCCTCAGCAGTACTGTGGGTGAACTGGAAGCAAAGCCTCAGCCTACCACTGCACGATATGTGCACAAGCGGTATTTATGCTTCCAGGTCCAATGTATAATTTCATATTTAGTGAGACTTCCCAGTGCTCACTTGAGGGTCTCACTGGTGCAGACTTGCTGAGGCCTCACACACGTTTCCATGCAATGAACGCTGCAGGACCATTCATCCTGATCGGTGTTCAGGCTGGCTGGGGTCTTTCCAGCAGCCGTAAGTTCGGGGAGACTTAAGTTCCCTTCCTATTGTCTTATACTGCCCAATCTAGCATTCACAGACAGTAACGAGGAATTTTCCATTGCTTTCTTTGGGAACTGGATCAAAGCATGAAGGATGCATGTAGCTAATTTTCTGGGCTTTTCAAGAAAGAACGTATAGGTAATGCAATAATTGAGCTAGCAATGGGCCAATATTTAGATTTACCAGCCCTGACAAGTTGTTTGCATCTTTAATTTGCTCAATCTGTTATTTCTTTTTCAGTAGCTAAATATCTCCATGTAGAAGTAGTCAGAAAATCCAAGCATGTTCCAGGCACTGAATAATTCTAAATATTTTATTTTTCTGTTGTACGTTTGGTTGTAGCCAAAGAACGTGGAATAGGTAGATGCAGCTCCACAAAGGGGATATTTAATTTTTCTGCCTGTAATGATTTCCCCACCTTTCTGTGAATTCTAGCACTAGGCTAAGAGACCAGCATGGCAGTGGAGAGGACCAAAGTGCATTATTGACGTGAAGTATAGGTAAGGATGCAAAAATGAACCAAAACTACTGTATTCCTAATCCACTTCTCTTATCCCTCTCAGATCACTGGCCTTCATGGCAAGTCTATCAGTCAGACTATCAGGCATTAACAGCTGTGATCTGGCATCCACCAGAAAGCAGGCAAGACCACCAGAATGTTTTTGGAAAGGCCAGCAAACACCTATTAGAAAATTGCAACTGCCAATCCTGCCTAGCTTTGTGAGATGACCACAGATAAGATGCTATATATTTTTTTATGCTGCTTTTGCAATTATTGGGCCTTTGTAATTTTGGTGGTTTACTTTGTTCTCAGAAACCTGATTGTGCTTAAACACAGAAATTTTATTTGCTGTACAGCTCTGATGGATATATGTATGGTAACAGCGGGGAATGCTATTGGTGTAAACTGACATACATGGTTTGCTTATTGACAGGTGCTTGTGCCTGATTTCATGGGCAATCAATAGGAATACCTTCACTGAGTTCCACAGGTATTATTTTCAGCCTATGCACAGAAATGAAAATCCAGCAAATTCATAAAACAATCACACTTACGCTCTTTTGCCCTACTAGAGAAGACGATGTCTTGGGATGTTCAGGCTGAGAAGACACACGTGGCTCCTGCATGGCACGGGTAGCTGGCTTGGTAGAAGTTGCAGAACTAGTTGCACTGGGAATGCTTGATGGCATCGTTACAAGTTCTGAGCTGAACTTCTTCAAAAAGTCCTGATATTTCAGCCGTCCACCAGCACTGACATCCACTGTGTTCCAAAGATTTTCGAACTAATGAAGAAGCAAAAGATGACTTTTGTAAATGCTAGTTTTACCACAACAGAATCCCCTTATGGACTAAGGACGTGACAAAAAGTATCAAAAAGAAAGGGAGAGGGTGCCTTGGAATAGAAGGAATCCTAGGGCCCATCTTATTAAAAAAAAGTCACAGCTTCTCTGCAGAAGCCTGCACAAGGCTGGGAAAACAATGAAAAAAGGATTTCTGCAGGACATTTTTTAATTGAATTGGGCCCTTAGTGTGCTGTTTAAACTACTAAACCCTGTGATTAGACACAGTGATTGAGCTGCAGTATAGAAGAATAATGCTTTAACATGAGATGTAAATCAAATACATGGTGCACTTGTATCCTGGCTAAGTACCATTGAGGCAAATTTCTCATGCTATCAGGTGCACCTAAGTTATACCACTACCTCAGGAGGCCATTAAGGTTCCTCAGTCATTGTATTTGCATCAACAAATTATTTCACCCTGAGGGCAAAAATGAATCAGCATGAAAGAACATAGCAGGAAATCTTTACAGCCTTTAGAATCATATATAGTTACAGGAACTGTACCTCTAGAATACAGCCAGCCTATGGAAGAGCTGTGAGCAGCTGCTGGCAGCGTTGCTTCTGCTGCCCGTGGAGGTCCGTGTGGCTCCTTGGCCCGACACAGGGCAGGTAGCCCACCCTCTGGGCTACGTATGGAATCGTAAGGACGAGGCTGGGCTGATTTCCCAGCACTTTATTCAGTAAGTAGCTGCACTGAATTAAATGGGACTACTCATGATATAAGCTACTAATCGAAGCAAGGATTATCACAGCCTGCCCTTAAATAAGTTGCACTCATTTTGTGAGTGTTTCAAGAGTCATCAGTATGCCTTTTTAGGGTCTTCATTATTGATTTTTAATATAAACCTAATTGGGAACCTCAGATTGCTTTTGATTTGATTGTTTTCGGCAGAGACTTAAACCCTAAAGGAAACTAGTCACCTCTTTGATGCATGTGCCAAGTTGCAGTCAAACTTCAAAGGGCAAAGGATACATTTTGAATTTCCTTTCAACTTTCCCCCATTGGCCTGGCTGCTACCACATTATGAATTATAAACAATTCTATTTTGCGCTTGTGATTATACTTCACACTTCATACGAGAATCTCAAAGTGTATTACAAACTTCAATTAAATAGAACAATACCCTGATGAGCTGGGTTAGCTAGTTAGAAACTATTTTAACACCCAATGAAGTTTAGCCATTTGGGGGATCGCAGATAGTTCAAGCAAGTCAAGGGAGTTCAAGCAGAGAGGAGAAAAGCGCCTGAGACAAAAAGGGGGATGTCAGTTGGCAAGATATTAATCAAGACCTTGCTTGCAGTGTGTTTACCATCCTTAGCCTTTTATGAAAAAGGACACAGCATCAGAAATTCAGAAGACCAAGAAGCCAAACTTCAGGAAGAAATTCTTCATCCACTACTTGATACAGATTCCAGCTGAGCCTTGCTAATAACAAACAGTAAGTGGCCATCGTCCAGAAAAGGATAAAAGAAGACATTTTCTGTGAAGTCATCCAGACTATGGCTATTAGTAACACTTCTGTTACAACTCTGAGCAGCGACAACAGCCTGAACGACAGGGGTTTGGATTAGCAGTGGCAAACCCTGTACCCAGATTGGAAGGCTCCCCTGGGGCATCTTCATATAGATATACGTAGGCATATCTTTGAGAGGCTTGTCAAAATCAAAATATCTCTGGAGATACAGGGCTTGAGTCTCACTCACACAGAGGCTGCTGCTTATATAAATGAGACTCCTCAGGCCTGCTTCTCGTTGCTATTATGGATGACAGTTTCTATCAAGATTTTTTTTTCTTCACTTGTCTGAGGTTCTTTTAAGTATAAAATAGCTCCTGTGTCCCTTCGCTTCTTCTTGAGTGTAAAGTAGACAGGATCTAGTCTGGAGGACTCTTCAGCTGGAGATGCTTGCCTTACTGCTTCCAAAAAAGGAAAAAAACCAAGAGATTTTTAACAGCTCAGGAAGGTGTGCGTTCTCCTGCCTCGGCCAGCGCTGCGCTGCAAGCTCACCGCGGCGCTTCTGCTCAGTGGTTCACAGGGATGAAGAGAGACTACCACCACATTTTCACTTTTGCTTTCACTGGTGGTTCCAGGTTCAGATCTGGCACTTGTACTTGGTACTTCACCAGAATTGTGGCTACTAGGAATAGAGCACACAGGCCGTTTGGGTTTTTTATGCTATTTTCAAGGGCGAAGTGGAAAATATTTTGATTTTTTTCAGTGCTTTCATCTGCAACTTTACACATGCATAGCAGCACCTGATAACATGGCAGACTGTGCAATATCTTTGCTGTAATTACAAGCAGGCCCCACTCCTGTCCGCAATTTATAGTCAAAAATGTTGGTGGGAAGTACAGGGCCAAGAAATCAGAGGGTATGTCTGAATGAGCAAAGTACCGAAATAATTTTCTGTAGTGCAGACATGCATACGAGTTTGGAGGCTCTGTGTCTTGTCTTTCAGTTTGCTGCCAAATGGCATTGATGCAATCATGAGCATGAAGGTTAGAGTTAAGTAAGATCCGAAATCTTTTAGTCAAGGTTCCCTCTGTTTTATTATTCACCTAGTATTTGGACTCGGAAAAATCACACTGAACCAGCATTAGCAAAGATAAAAAATGGCTCTTTTGATTTTAAGTTCAGCAGAAGCAGAATCTTATGAAAGACTGGCCTCTCAGGTTCCCCTGAGATTAGCACTGGGCTAATCGGATGGTTTGTCCTGCCAGATTCATGCCACGACTTCAGTCACTCAAGCTAAATTCAAGATTGCATAAACTCTGCTGATGTTAATCTGGGGGAATCTTTAACCCAGAAAAGTAGCTGAGAGGTGGCCGGGAAATGTCAAATGCTTGCCCCTTTCTTTGTCCGAGGAGGGCAGGACAAAATAGCTGCTGAGAAAACAGGAATTTGCATTAGCTCCCAATGGAAGTACTTTTTATTGCATGCCGAGAAGGTTTTTTTCCCCATCAGCTGGAAGTGGATAACTTAAAACTGAAAAAAGAAATTTTTAAAATAGCAAATATACAGATAAAGAGCTAGTGAAAGAGAACTACTGTGCTTTAAATTCACACCTTCGCTATTAGCAATAGCATCTCTGTGACTTTGCTTTAGAAAGCCTGCGATTATTATAGTTCATAACCATACTCAGAGATAAGGAAAAAAATAATCTCCCACAAATGTAGCAACAAATGTTCATGGAATGATAGTCTTAAAACATTTTCATTTCATCCAAATTTTTAAACTACTTGCCTATACACAACAGTATGCAAACGCACGTCTCTAGCCAAAGCCAGTTTACCCAGTTGTATGCTTAAATTAACAAGATAAAATAATATAGTTTTCTTACTTGTTCTTCAGTCAGATGCTGAAAATGTCGGTTATATATATCCCAGAACTCCTCTTTCGATACTGTATTATCTTTTGAAGAGTCAATATCTTTAAACTCTTGTGCAATTGTGTTAAAACCAGCAGTCACTACTTCTTGTATGTGTGAGAGGATGCCTCTCTCTGACAGCTCCCAGGAAGACTTAGGCGGAATGACTTTTTGCCCTTCCTCAGTCTAGACAAAAAACATACATAGAGAATCAGTAATGGATCCACTGAATAAATTATAAATCGCAGTGTGGCATTCAGCCAGTCGAAGAGGGAAACGTCCGTGGAGAAGGCGGCCTTCGAGATCCCGCAGGCAGTAAAATCTGCTTCCAGGAATTCTGGCTTGCACCACAAAAGAAAAAAGGGGCTATGCAAGTAGTTAAGGGAAAAATAGACTCTCTATAAATGGGATCCAACTGGTGACAGGCCAACAAAAGCACAGGACTCCAAGACTGACCTAAACTTTTACAAAGGTCTAAAAAATTGGGTGATCTTACAAAGAGGGCTATGCTGTTAATGCAGAAAAAAGGGAAGTGAGCGCTAACTAGCCCAAATATCCCAAACGTATTCTTCTCATCTCAATAGTCTTTAGCACGCAGTGGAAATCTCTTTGACTGAAAAGGCACTTCAGTCTTGAGATGAAAGAGAGGGCAATTATTTCCCTTTCCTTTCTAAGTTCCAGGTATATTTACGGCGGTACTTTTTAATCTGGTCGTCCACAGTAGGGATACTGCAGCTAAATGATGCAGTTGAAGGCTGCAAAGGTACAGAATGTGTGAGGGGAAAGCAGAGAAGGGTTTGGGTATGAGTGTGTTAATGCTAGTACAAGATGTGCACAACCTCTTTTTTTCGGTGTGTTGCTTTCAACTAGCACTGGTGTACAGCTTTTAAAATCTACCACTGGAGCTTATTGCTAACTAAACCCCCATTATGCATTCTGCAGGGTGAAAACCCACACTTTGGGTAAATACAGTAGAAGGTCATACGGCAAGCAGAAATAAAAAGGACAAAATACAGTTGGTTGGAATAAATTGCAGAGTAAAGCACTGCTCGGCTTTGGTATGGACATACTTGAGAATACCAAAAGTCTAACAGTGCACACAAAAGGCTACATTTTGTAAGTTAAATATCAATGAAATCTATTCAACATTTACATTCTATCTCCAGAATTAGCAGTAAACTTCAGTTTTTAGACTTAAACCAAGCTTTACTTATAAAACTAGCCTCAGGAATGGCACAATGTGGAAATAATAATAATAAAAAAAAGCAGTATCAGAATTTTGCAGAAGTTGTTACTTATTTTGGGGAATGGAAGCCGACTTTCCACCCACTGCACTGTCTAAACTAAATATGTAAAATATCTTATAAGCAAAGTTTTCACAAACACAAGCAGCAGCCAGTTTTACTATAGCTGTGGTAACAGGTCCTGGTAAAAACAAAACAAAAAAATATCTGGTTTTGGTTCAAAGACATTTCTTTACAGCATGTTAAATGTTACTACCATATTTTATACCCCCATGTTTAAGCATATAAGCTTTGCCACCTTCTTGCTTCATGCAATATGAAATACCAAAAAAGAAACAGATGGCTTTTGGTCCTGCGCTCCTGTTTCCTTGTCACGTCTCACATGATCATTATAACTGGATGGAAAAGAAAATATGTTTCTTACAGAACTGCAAGAAACCTGCCTCCTAATCAGAAAAGACTCCACTATCTTCAGATACAAACAACACTTTTCAGTATTAACCATGCTTTACAAAAAACATACGTGTGGGACAGACATTACAGCTGCATTATTATTAAGCGAAGAAATAAGAGAAGTGGTATCGTGCATGCAGACGTGGAAGCCGGTTCATGCCATAGTCAGGAAATGAAGATTGCCGGGCACGGTCCAGTGCAGGGCGCACCTTCTGCCTGCTTGACATTACTGCAACTAAAAAACACTGCACCACTGCTTTTAATTATTCAAATGAATCCAAAGACTTAGGTAAAGTATTACTGGCCTGCAACCTTTTAAAGAAACATATTTTGTAAGTGTAAGCTTTCCTAATATATTTAATTTCAAGAGCTTTTTGTTTATTTCATAAGACCTAAAACACTTTGATCTTAAAATGGTTAGATAGCCAATAAAAAAAAGAAATCACTTCTCTTCTTGCAAACTACAGATTGAAAACTAGAAAACCTTTTCTATTCAGTTATTGCGTTACGTTCGTCTACCACATGCAATTAGTACCTTCAGTGTGTATCTGTGACTCTATCATCCGCTGCTAAAATAATCTCCTTTAGCTGAAATAATGGAGCTGGAGCCTAAAATCTCAGAGTCTGGCCTGGGCATCTGGACATTTAAGTGCCATTTCTCCATTTGAAACTAAACTTATACAGAGCGTGGATACATTTCTTAGGTTTGCTGTGTCTCACTTCAACCTCCAAAGGGAGCAACAGGAACGAAGCTGCCTCAGAGCTGTGCAGCGTATGTCCTAGCAGTGCTTACAGACCATATATAGAAGAGTTTTTGTTGCATGAAAAAGGGGTTACTTCTTGTTTAGTGATTTCCTGATATTCGCTGCCATGTGCTCCACTCATCCCATCAATCTCTGTATATATATCACTTCAGAATTCAGGGGCCAGGACTCTGCAGCCCACTCCTGCTTTGTAGCTTCTCAGACTGCTACATGGCCTCTGAGCAGTACCTGCCCCACACCATGGCCAAATGCTCGCTGCCACCGTAAGCTGTGAAGTCCAGATTACCTGACTGCCCCGCTCAGCTCTTCACAGGCTTTCTCGCCCTTCCTGACAGAATTTGAGAGTGCCTTGGGAGGACCATGTAAATCCACTTTTACTTCCTGCTTTCACCAAGAGAGGGGAGGCATTATTACGCGGCTTTTTTTATGGGCCACCCTATGTAGCTCGCTTACTGTTCAAAGCAGGGCTGTATTTTTCTTCTTTAGAAAGTTCCTTGCACAGGCCTCATGTCCTTTTCTATAAATGGCATAACCATGCTGATTAGTAATAAAAGAAGGCTCTGCCACCCACACCTGCTCAGTGAAGCTCCATTCCTGCAGCTCCTTCCTGTTTCTGGAAGATTTTTCTATTAAGAGGAATTCTTAATTAGAAAGTAAATGGGTACATCAAGATAAATTACAATTTCTCTGGTCCTGTTCCCTGCCCTGTCACAAGTCTGACCTCCGTCCCTTTCTGGGGAGGCTCAGAAAGCAAAGGTCTTGGGAAACAGCCTACACAAGAAGGCCCTATATCTTCTCCTGAAAAAGGATGCATTTTCCTCTTTGTACATGAGAATGACCTTTGCCAGAGGTAATCATCCTCTTGACAGTTTACACAGTTTTAGAGACTTCTGTGCTTAGCCCATGGGCCCTCCTTTACCCTAACAACACATATCTTCAAGTTGTTTTCTATGAATGCTCTTCCCTAGAGATGTGTGGAAGCAGCGGAGTTAGTTGCCTGAGTGTGGAAATGCATGTTCTTCTCATGTTCAGATAACCAGTAATTCACCAGCCACCCTGTTCTAGCTCTCAGAGCCTCAGCACTATAGAGAAGCTTGTATTTTATCCCTGGGTTACAAGTAGAGCTGTATCCTCATCTGGCAGTGATCAGTCTAGCTCCATTAACCTGAGCGCTGATTTACGCCTGCTGAGGATTTGATAGCTGGTGTGCAACAGGAGCTTGTAATAATAAACCCAGTTATAAATAAAAGATGGAAACTCTATTGAAGGTCATTCTGTAATGTACCATTTTCCTTTTGACCAACTGCTTGCAACAGACTGATTCAAGTTTTGAGGTCACATTTGCAGGATAAAGTACTCTCGGTAGTGTTTAGAATATGTAATGGTATACAATAGTTTGACAAAATGATTTGACACAATGAATCAAAGGTGGCCCACATGCCAATCTCTGCCTTGTCTAGAAAAAAAGCCACATTCCTCTAAATGTAATTAAAATAACTATTGTATTAAATAACTATGAAATATTAAGCCTAGGTAGAACTGGGTAAAGAAGCAGGAGCCACAGTGAGGCTCCCCTGCTCCTTTGTCTCCCCAGCAGTGCCTAGCCCACCAGCAGTATGCCTGATGGTCTAATACCATGTTCCCTGCTTTCCATTATCCCTACTTTCTCCTTTTCCTCTACTCTTAGTAAATATAGACTAAAAGGCTTCCATCTCAAGGAACAATTTGCCATTTTAAAATTCCATTAGACCCTTTTCTTCATTACTCAGAACAAAGAAGAAAAGGGAGGTACGGCTTTGGCAGACTTGTCAATGGGGAAAGATCCCAAACCAGATAACCCGGCACAATGAGGGACAGCACATTGTAGTCATGGGGAGGGCACTGCACAGGAGAGCAGGGGCAAGGAAGGGGAATTTTCAAACCAGTTTTGCTATGGATAAAGAGTTAGATCATGGCGTAAGGAAAGCTTTAACGTTTCTCAGCCTGAAGCAGGTGTAATACTGGCAAATAGATGCAAACATGCAGGTATCCCAGAAGGGGTATTTCCCTAGAGCACAGCTGTTCTAGACGAGGACAGACAAAGTTTATGGCACTGCTGACATAGGAATGTAGGGACATAATCAGCAGGCCTGCTAACCTCTGCTGCTGGTGCAATGGGTCATGACCGATGACCGTCAGTTGTCTGATCAAATCAGTGGCCCAGAACAGGAGGGCCCAGAGGTTCAACAGATAAGGACAGTGAGTAATGAACAAACCTGTAAAAGTCCCACCCCCAAGACAGGGAAAAGCACCACCTCTGTAGAGCAGTTTTTTGCAATTTCACATGTAGATCATGGCAGCAAAATGAACTTCAACTCCCCACGCCTGAACACAGTGCACAAGGGTTAGTAATACTGCTGAATTTAAGAAGCAAGGTTGTGAAAAGACTGAGGATATCATTTCTCTGTTGCATGGGTTTTTTGAGCCCTGAAATGGTATGGTTACAACAGATATACTGTAGAGTTGCACTCTGTGCATTTGATCACTTGCGGGCAATTCAGTGTTTGGGGAGTCACAGCACAACCACCCTCCGTTCATGGAGCTGGTAAGCTGTGTTAGTGCTGTTCCCGCTGTTGATTTAGGAATAGTTTCCAAGATAAACAAGGAGGCTGTTTTGTTTGCATTTTACAGGAAGGGGTTGTAGCAGCCACTGCTGAGAGCAACGTGATGTGAGAGCAAGTGGCTTTAGCTCTGTAGACTCTCCGCCAGCAACATGCCCAAGATGGAGACAGGGATGATGTACCCATACTTTTCACTAGCAAATAGCAGAAACTAGTCCTGGACCTCAGTTCTGGGACTTGGAGGAACAGTTCTCACAGTGCCAGGCTTCAACAAGAGCTGTGAACTTGCTGTACTGGGGGGAATCCTCTCATGGGTACTGGTCCGAGGAGAAGTCAGGAAGAGCATCAAGGATGAACAATCAAGCCTGCAGTTTTGCAGGCAGGGTGATTAGATGGAACAAGCTGAAAACAAAATGCACTCAGCTGGTGAAGAAGGCACTCTGCAGCATGAGACACACTGCAGAGAAACTCAGAACAGGAAGCTAAATACAAACAAAAATGGAGAATTTAGTATGGAAACAGAAAGTTCAGGATGAAGCTAAATCAAATGCCTGATTTCATATTGAAATGTTCTGCAAATTTTTCTGCAAAGAAGTCCTGGAAGCCAATCTGATTTCCAAATTTCATCATTTTAGATTAAATCACATTTTTTAAAAAAAGGCTTTGCTGAATATGTTTCTAATCACCCCAGTAATTCCCTTTGTCAGCTGAAAGACACACAGGTCAGCAAACCCCTTGTTATTTCAGTTCCTGCCCTTGAACAGGCACAAGCGATGATCTGTCCCTTCTCTCTGTCATCTCCTCAACCTGACCTGCTCTCTTTCTACACACTGCTGGACTTGACAGGTGAAGGTTTACTAAGCTTACAGCGAACCTCTCAGCACTCTTGGCTCCAGAAAGGCTAAACAACAAATTGTTCAGCCCTGATCATAATCCCTCCTTTCCCCATATACTCCCCACTGTGGTGCAGCTGTGCTGACCCTGTATGGACACCTTGCTGTTCTAGACCTGACCAGCACGCCCTGAACTATCGCTTTTAACACGTTCTTTACTTTTTCCCCCTTCCACATCTGAAATAGCTTGCAGTGGGGAAGGACACGCAAGTACATTTTCTTTTGGGGGGGTCTGCATTCCCTAATGCAGCTTTTATTAGGCTGGACTGCATTAGCCACTTATTTTAATGCAGAAGAGCTCCACTCAGGCCTTATTAATCACAAGACCGGCAGGTCAGTCAAGAAAAGTTCATGATGCACATTCCCAGCTCCGGGACTTTTACAAATATCCTCAGAGTGTCCACTGGTGGTTAATACATCCCACCTAAGACAATGTTCTCTCTATCTCCGTCCTCAGCTCTTCTGCAGTTGGTTAGCAATACCCAAGCTAAGTGCCAAAACCTTGGTTCTTTCTCATCTGAATATTAAGATGCAATCATATTGCTTAAAATACTTTACATTTCTTTAATTCTATTTTTGTATAGTGTAGCCCTACAGCTCTTCGGAGCTGTATTTCTGTGGGCATCCTGCTCCTATACAGCTGCTGTAGTGTGTATTCTAGAGAGTTAATCAGAATGTAAAGCTCATCAACATATGTCAAATCCATCAAAAGGTCCACCTGACGTATAAAACATTTAGAAATAATTTCCGCAAGATTATTTTCATCTCCCCTTATTCAGCTGTTTTCTAAGGGAAAAATACAACTTAAACCTGTATGGCTTTTGGGTTTGTGAATGTTTGCCTTTCTGGTTGTGGGTTTTATTTATGAGGTGCCATTTGAGACAAAAGTCATCCCAGGCTCATACTTTACTAGTTCAGTAAATTTTCCATACTTTAATGATCAAGCTGCATACTTTACTTGTTACTTTTTAATATACTTCAGTGATCAAATTGTATAGCGTAATGATCAGTTTTCCTAACGTGCCTGAATGAGTTGCATACCTCATTAATTTGGATACATACTTTACAGGCCAAAATTGCAGCATGTTTGGATGAAGGGAATAATTTAACAACCAGCCTTTTCTCAGAACCTGCACAGGAGCCCAGGAATACGTGTGAACCCAGCGAGGGATGAAACTGCAAAGGCGTGGGAAATTTTGGGTTGAACCCAAAATGAAAATACGAGATTTGAGAGCATCTGGAAGCTGAACCAGCACTGTGAACCTGGTTCGTATTTGTTTTGTCTTTTCAAAAATGTTCCCTTGTGGATTAATTTGAGATTTTAATGATGGATTTACCCCTTCTACCCCTAACACAGCACAGAAAACTGTTCAAGGTGAACGTTCAATATTGAAAAAAGCAGTACAGGCTCCAGTCCTGCCATGGACGGAGTACCTCCTGAAAGACGTGGAGGTAGTTTACTTTTTTGCTAAGTTGAGGTGGAAAGTATTCAGGGTCTTGGAGGACTAACTGTTAAATAGACTTCCTGTTAAAACGTACACTCTTGCAGAGTTTGACCCCAGGAATTGTGCAGCTTGTCAAGTTGTTGAGGAGGCTTAGCACCTACTTTGAGGATGAGAAGACGTTACAGCAAAACCTTCCCTAACAAAAGCAGCTACCTATTCTAAAGTTAACACGAAAGCTTGCTGGCAGGTCAATATTACAGCACACAAATACATTCTTAAAATAATTATACAGATATATTATATTTCATACAATTGGGTTTTGTGCTGGTATGACTCAGTTGAAAATTGAATTTATATCAGCATAAAAGCAGGAAAGGGGGAAATGCGGCATTTTCTAACCTGTACAAAGTATTCCACTGTTTTACACTTGAGAACCATGTAATCTATTATATCTGTTAAGATTGCATTTTAATTTTAATAAGCTGAAAATATAAATATTTTAAAATCCCCAACTATTTTTTAAATAACTATAATTAAATGTAGTCCTGCCACTAAGGACAAAGTAACAGTTGCACTACTATAAATATTAATGCTAAATTTACAGAGAATAAAATACATTTAATCAATCTTATAAAATTTTGAATAAAGCTCCACTTATAATAAGCACTTTGGTAAAGCTATGCCTATTGGTAACTGGCACGCATAGCTAAAGTCTTTAACCCGCTACAAAAGCCTATAACACACTACAAGCCTTTGGAGCTGTTTATGGGTCCTCCTTCATTTGAAACCTGTGGTCCCTCCTTCTCCTCCTCCTCCTCTCATGAATCACTCAAGCCCTGCGATTATTTGAAGCCTGACAGACTTTGACTCAGGACATGAAGAGGCTGAGACAGATCTCACTGGTTTTCCAGCTTCTACTTTATGACACAAGATTTAATCACTGTATAGCTCTATGCGGATTTGTTTAGCACAACATTCTATTATCACCATGGCAATAAAGTGGTAGGCTTTTTATATGGTTTTCCATTGGGTGATGATTATTATTTTTCTCATTTTATTTGTGCTTCAAGCATATACTTTTGAAAATGAAACAGTTACTTCTTAGAACATAAGATGCAAGTTAATACTCACTTTTTTTTTTGTTTAGAACTGCTTTTTATCCAGCTAGTAACCAGCTTTCACATCCTTAGCCAAGTTCAGAAATGAGCTGTAAGGTAATGTCGTTTGCACTCCTGCACCCTCAGCTCTACTTATACCTGCTTCCCGCTAGGTAAGGCAGACTAAGAGGGCAGAAGCCAGAGGAAAGGGAAGGACTGTGAAATTAAAATAGGACAGAGACTTCTTTTACTTTTACCTGTTGATAATGTTTCTGCAGTCTGCACCAAGTGAACAACTCCAGGTGAGGCACTGTGGACACAAACCTCTGCCACAGAGAAACAGCAAGTCTAGTTTCATTTGAGTTGTTGCGACATGCATATTCAGAGCATCAGAAGACTCTGTCCATGACTGCAGTCAAGATTTTCTCTGTTCTTGACTAATCTCTGTGTTTGACCTTCCTGCTACATCTATGCTGCTATTACTGTTTGGCACCAAGAACCTGGTGGGCTTCCCACTCCACTCACTTTTCTGTCCAGCCCCTGACAGTCCATCTAGACAGGTCAGGGATCATTGGGCATATTTGGATATCCCACATCCTCTGTCGCCCCGTTGGGGCAATCTGGCTGTATCCGTTGTCATGCTTTCAGTTTGCCACATGTACAGACCTAAATCTACATTTTAACTTCTGAGACGAGGGCTTCAATGGAGTTCAACTGAGATCAACAGAAAGATATGTGAATTTTGCATGCTTAGTTAGTCAGTCAGTCACTTCTAACACACCAGATCGTATCTTTTAAAGAAATACATTAAAGCTTGGTAGCTCTTCTTACCTCTACGAGGTAGTTTATGTTTTTCAGGAAAACTTTCCAGTGTGCTGTGAAGTCCTCACAAAGGTTAAGGTTCTTGAGAAGGTGCCTGAACTGCTTGTCTGATAATTTAAAGCAGAAACGGTCAAGTACTTGCTGAAATTCCAGTGCTTTAATTACTCCAGTGTCTTCTTTATCAAATAGAAAAAATGCCTGAGAAGCAAGAATTCAAATTATTTAAGCAAACCTAGACATTCCAAAAGAGAAGTCTTTTTAGCAACCATTTAGCAGTTCACATGGAAATACCTGAGACCCAGTATGCCTTTTACTTCCAGGTATTTTACACATGAGGAAACAAAACACATTTCTCAGAACCTTACTTAGTTTGAAGCTTTCCTTTCTTTTAAAAATGAGATGCAAGTGTTGAAATAAGCCCAAAATAGCCTGTATTTCTGTACCACATGTAAATATAAATAAGGAAATAAAAAACAACCTACAGTAAAAGCAAAAAGGCATTATAGCAAATATTGAAACATTCCAGAAAAGGTAGTCGATAAGACAAGAGAGGAAAAAAAAAAAATTTAAGGGCTGCCCTAAATAATTTTAATTAAAATATTTTAAATTAAACTCACCTGAGCATATTTAATTTGCCTTTTGTTTTCCCCCTCCCGCAATAATTGTCCCTTTGTTCTTGGCAGGGCAAGTTTGTTTTCTACTCCCCAAAGGACTTGATAGTCCTTCATCCTCATTAGCTCCAGCTCATCCTGAAGGCTTACTTGCTCTCTTCTCGTCCTCCCTTGCACAAAACACCCAGCATGTTCTTCGTGGGAGTTTTCCAAAGGTTTCCCAGGGGAAACAGATTAGGTTTAGCACAGTTGCAGCAGAAGGCATGCAAGAGTAGTCCAAATGAATGGCAGAAATCCCAAGGTCTAGAAAAGTTGTGGGTCATATCCACTGTCATTCTGCCTGGCTGATACTAACTTACCATCCCCCCTTGTTTTATTCTGCCCCTTATTTATGATGCCGCACATATAAATCACTGATTCCCTAAATGTAAATGAATATTACACCTTTCAAAACTTCAGGTTAAAGTCCTATTAGTCTGCTAACAGCATAGCATACTGGTGTAATACAGCAGTTTTTACATTTTAGCATTAGAACTGTTCTAAATAACGGGTTTAAAAATGTATATTTTAATGTACATGAACCATGCCTACTGGCAAAACAAATGCTACCATATCCAAAGGACATTGGAAAGGAATTCTTTGATCACTAAAGAGGATTCTGTAACTTCTTAATATCAAAGTTTCATCTTTGCTTACATACTGAAAATCTTATGGAAAAAACAAAGCATTGAGTATATAATGTGCATTGTACCAAGTATGGTGAAAATGAATGGGAAATGATTACACTGACAGAGAGGACCCACCTGAACCCTTAAAGTATTTGTTATGAAACTTCAAAGGTCTGTATTCAGTTGTAGAAATGTCGTGGATGGGATGTGATTTTTTTTTTTTTTTCAACTAGTTGGACTCTAGGAACCGTGCTTTCAGATCTGCCTCTTTCTAACAAAATATTTTGTTATAAGCTTATGTCGTTAGAGTCACCCATCACATAGGTGGCAGCAACTATTACTCAAAAGATGGCTCAGAAGAAAATTGAGAACTTTCTTATTTTCTCAAATAAGGGAAATGAGAAAAGTTCTGCTTTTCCATAGCATAGTGGACAAAGTCTGGCTCTCCATGGAGAAAATCCTTTGGTCCCTGAAGTTATATTAACCACCAAATGGTATCCTAAAAGACTAAATGGATGATTTGTTCATGCCAAAAGTAATTTTCAAATCATACCCTCAGCAGACTAAACTGTGACCTCCTCCATTCCTAAGACACGCAGAGATGAGAGGACAGATATTGTCTTCTACTAAAATTTAACAAACACTAATCTGTGCTATTGAATTTATCTATTTCTTATTTCAATAATGCAGAGCACAGAAAGGATTTCTCCCCCCTTACTACGGAAAATGTAAAGTGATTATATAAATATTTCAATATCCTGTTCAATAGTTAGTGTATCTGGCCAAAAATGGCAACACGGCCCCAATAAGTTTACAAACGTCACAGGAGTCTCCAAACAGTGTGAAAAGAGATTTCTGCAAAGAAACAGCATCTCCCATGGTACTACTTTTTTTTGGGTGCTTGTACCAGTGACATCACTAGTGACATCTTTGTTGGAAGCCTGTGCTATTTTTAACTGCAGGACAGAGTCCACAGATTGAGATTTCAGAAATGCAGCCATCGATGACAGGGAGTTTCTACCCCCACTGTCTTCCCAGTCACTGTTTCCTTCCCCTCCCTTATGCGGGCAGCAGCTCTCCCATGGCCACGCACAACTGATCAGGCTTTTGTCAGGTTGAAGTTCCCTGACCCGAGTTGTTGGGCAGGAAGACAAGTCCTGGTTTTGACACAAGGCAGGCAGGAGGACCACATTGCTGGGGATACGGGGGTAGCGAGACCATCTTTGCAGGCGTAAGCCCACCTCTAAAGCCGTGAACTTAGACTGGACCTGAAACTGCAGGTGCAGATGAGATGGCTCTACAGTTCTTTGTGATAGGAATGTTTCCCTCAAGGTCTTTTCGATTATTCTTTCCCACGCTTGAAAACAATCTTACTGCGGCATCAAGAATTATTTCGTCTAGAGGCTGCTGCATTTCAGTAGACTCCGACACAACAGTCTAAGACTGCTTAATATACAGCGTTTTTTCATTCAGGGCTTTCAAAATTCTAGAGAGAAGTGATTATTTTTATTGTTCTTATTTTACAGGTGGGAAAACCAGGAAACTTGCTGCTCAACACCTTATCTGTCTGTGTCAGAGTCAGAAGTGGCCGAGAGCATAAATGCAGGTAGTTGCAGAGCCCCGGCTGACAGGTGCTAACTTCTGCAGCCACTATAATGTGCTCACATCTGATCCTATGTCTGTATCCTCAGCTGCTACATGATCCTTTCATCTCATGCTGATAAAACCATAATGCCTGCCTGCAGTAGCACATTATATCTATGTATAATAAGTCTCAGCTTAGGAAGCTCAGCAGAGCTATTTGAAAGACGTGATATTTACATGCTTGGGACACGACTTACAGACAACTGGAGGAGGAAAAGGGGTTTGGAGAAGAGAGGAAGGGTCCTGATAATTTGCTATTTGCTTTTTCCTTTCCAATCCTTATCTTCACAAGCCCTCTAGGCTTGATTTGATATGCTTGTTTTGTGGAGTTACCAGAATACAATCAATTAAAAAATCTGCAGTTTTCTGAAGGTGCTATTTTTACATAGGCCAAAGTTGTTGGCAGCACTCAATTAATAGCAGAAAAGTTTTGAAGCCTTTGGGTTAGTCCCCAGCCAGGCCGAAAAAAATAGAGATTAAATAAGATGCAGTGACCACATGAAATTTACCTTGTACAACAAATCATAAGATGATGCAACTATTTCTTTTATTTTAATTAGGGTCTGTTCTAAGCTGAGCGCTGCAAAGCTTGCAGGTGGTGCAGCCTGCTTTTGTCTCTGTTGGTATTTAGATGCTCTGCCATCATCAATTGCTCTCAGGAAATCAAAATAAGAGAGCTTGCTGTCATGAATGCTGATTCCTAAGCTAAGGGAAAAACACAGAATGAGATATCAATGATTTTAAATAATTATCTCACTGTTGTCTGTACTGATTAATTATTATGATGTATTATTTGTACTGCAGCAGCGCTTCAGGATATGCTCGTGCTGTCAGTGTACAAATCCTGTTAGTTCCAGCCCAAGCTCCTTCTCAGGTCTAAGCCACCAATCTGATCAATTAGATGCAACCACACTCTCGGATGCAGATCCAGGCCAATCTCAAGGTGCTCAAGAGGAGACCTGCTTTAGCCTCGGCCCAAGTGCACAACCTTCCAGTCCGTCAGCATTAATTTTTTACTTTTTAAACACAGCACAGTATTTTGATCACAACCTACTGCTGAGCTTACCATCCCCAACTGTGGCTGGAGGACATGTAGGCTCCCAACCTTGTCCTTGAATTTCCTTTTCATGTCACAGTGTAAACGCAGTCTAATAGACTCTGTTGAGGAGTAGGTGTTCCTTGGGCTAAGTGCTGGTACTTTCCCTTGACTTTCTGCTTTACAAAAATACCTTTGATTCACAGATGCTGAAGTGCTACTTAAGCCTCCCAATATGTCAATCCTGAGAGAAAGAAGCAGAACCACATACAGCCTGCTAAGCTGTTACCAAACACAAGCCAGGACATCGAGTACCGCTCTGTGATAAGTTTCGTACCAGCACAGGTCTCTACTCACTCACGATTTCTCTACCACATAAGAGGAAACCAAACCAGGTTCCATACAATGCTTCTCCTTATGCTTGCGATGGAAGGGCTTACCTTCCTTCTCAACCTGTACTTCACTCTGCATGGTTTGGCAGGCCACTAGAGAATTATTTTACAGGTTCTTGGCAGGACTCAGCCTCTCTGTGTCTCAGGCACTGGCCTTTGGTGTGTCCACCGAGCTGCACAGAGGGCTGACACATTTGGCCCAGCAGCTGCTGCCATTGACTCGTG
>NW_009217994.1:0-3503 GCF_000690835.1 Fulmarus glacialis | reverse complement strand
CCGATCACTTGTGGCCAGGCTGCACCTGGGAGTCCAGCCCACAGGCTCTCCAGGCTGCACTCACAACTGGCCGAATCTCTGTCTGTCAGCTGAAACCTCTGCTGGATCACAGACACTGGGGAATTTCATGTTCTGTCACATCAGAAATTCAGTGGGTTACAGAGCTGACTACAGATAGCTCCAGGTAACAACACTGAATATATTTTTGCATCAAATATCAGCTTGGGGAAAGATGAGCTCTTGCATGTGATTCGGGGCATTTTTTTTGCAGAGGACTTTGTTACCAAACTAAAATAATTTTTATTCAAAGGTGGTTTACCATAAAGAGACTGGAATTAAGGCAAGCTTCACATATGCAGAAAATATGTGAAAATAAAAGTTATTTAGCATGAAAGACTAAGACAAGATAAATAGCACTAACCATTACATGAAAAGCTACTTTCCTCCAATGTCCTGTGACTTGTGACCATTTAATGAAAAGACACCTGGTATATTTTAAACAACGACTTCAAACCTGTCTAATGAGCCTGTAGAATTCATCACCACAAAGGATACAATAGTAAGGGCTTGCTCTGCTCTCGCTTACCCAGTATAAAGCCAGTGCAGTCAGTTTATGGAATTTCCTACCATTGAAATACAATCAGAGAGTCTCCAGACTACAGTATATGTTGGGTGGTTTTGATACAGATCCATTGGCTCCCATGGAATTATTCCAGATTGACCTCACAGCTACCATCTATGGAGAGTTTTTTAATAGACTTCAATAATTTTATAGTCAATTATCAGAACTATAGATTCTTTACACACATGTATCAGGTAGACGTAGATTCCTATGCTGCAGGGGATAGGCTGGACTTTTTGTAGTCTTGCAGTCAGCTTTTTTGTTAGAATTATGGTCAAGGCAAGACCGAGAGAGCCAAGACTTGACAGAAGAGATGGCCCCACTACACAACCCTGATTTTCTTGTTTAAAACTGGATTACTGTAATGTACTTTTATCATCTGTTTCCACAGTAAATCACCGGGGACCAATGCCTCAGCTACCAATCACCAGAGTATCCAGTTACAAGAATGTCTAATTAATGGGGAGAGCCAGTAAAACAAAGAGGAAGCTTTATAAAACAGGCTGGAAAAGAAATTAACTATAGACCCCATATCTGCTAGTAAGAAAAAAAATATTCAAGAGCCCTGATTTTGCATCTTGCAGCTGCACAGCACTCCCACATACTACCCGTGTCAAGCTGGCTCCGATATTGGAGACAGTGTGTGGAAAAGGAAATAATCAACACCATTTCAGCAGAGAAATAAATTGCCAAGTGGGCATTAAAATTTTAGTAATAAAACTAAATGCATATGCTAATCTACTCTGTATTATTTAGAAAAGACTATTTTGGATCAAGAAAGGAATAATCTGCACAAAATTACAATGAATGGAGGTGTTTATCATCAAGAGGTCTTTGAGAAAGAAACAAGCAGCAGATTTCTATTAAGGTTTCAATTCATAAAAAGTTGATCACCCAATTAAAGGTGAACTGCAAAAAGACTTCGTTAATTTTATTTCAAAAAAGAGTCTGGTCTGGCAGGTTCTGGACAAAAAAATCCAATGCTGCCAGGCATATGACCTCTGGAGGACTGTTTGGTGCAGAGAACCCCAGTTACCGAATGTTGGAGCAGGTCCTTTGTGTTCTTCAGCCTCTACAAAAGAGATTTTTCTTCTTACTTATATTAACACAGACAATTAAAAGCATTGTTTTGCATGGCAGCACCATTGGATCATTTGAAAATTATTGCTATTTTATAATCTGATTTAATTCTCTTTCTATTTTGAACAGGATCTGTTTCACACACTTGCTCTATTAAATTGAAATTAAATAAATAAAACAAACTAGCAAACAAATACACATACTCAAAGCATACTTTTTTATGTGAGAAGCCATTTCACTCTCATTACCTGCAGAATCAATACATTACCCAACAAGATTTTTCACTTATATGCAGTTTTAAGCATATCCATTAGTTTTAACAGAGCTTCTTATATGCTTAACGCTAAGTAGAATCTTATAGGCTTTGCTGGGTGTGACCAAAGAGGTGCTTAGGAGATAAGCATACAAACCTGTTTAGAAGACTACTGAACTGATCATGATCAAGGTAATGGTGGAATTTTTGTAGTATCCTGTGCAAGTCACATACTGTTACATAGCCATCTCTATTTTTATCCACTTTATGAAAGGCCTTATTGAAATCTTGGAAGTAATCCCTAAATTTATTCCTGAAAGAGAGCAGATGTTTATTTTAGCTCCTTTGTTAAATCAGATAAAAAGGACACAAACAAATATACAAAATAGGGGTGGGGCAGAGAAAGATTTTGAGCTTATTTGTGTGTGGTAAGTTCATATAATTTATTCAAAGACTGCCAAATTGTTCACAAATAAACCTCAAACCCAACATCCCCCCCCATTTAATTTGCACATGGAATTGCATAGCTCAAGCCTCCCATTGTAAACAAATGGTCCTTGGGTGATTGACTGGTTACTCTCCCCATTCAGAACAGCAGCTCCAAAACATAGTGCTCTCTTTTAAAGCCTGTACAGATTGGAGTTACAAAATATTTAGTACAGCTGTTAAAATGATAAGGGTTTGGCAGCATACTTTCTGCAATTTGAGGCTCCTGAAACTTTGACATAGTAAGAACTATTTCAACAGAAACACCTAAGCAAAACCTGGAGTAGCGCAGAGCCTGATCCGTGCCCAAGGGAAGAAGTGCAGAGCTTCTGCTGACTCACGTGGGCTTCGGATCAGCACCTTAAAACCTCTCTGAGATATTTATCGTTTCTTAGACATAATCAAATTCAGGCCTCAAAATCTTGACTCTTCCTCCCACTTTATTATGTCACTTATACTTCACTGACATCAGGGACCTTTTGATCAAACTTTGGAAACCCAAGCCATATCCCTCTCTGCCTTTTAATTCAACAAAAGCCTCTCCACATTTTGGCTCAAGAGCACAAGGCAAGTACAAACATCTCTTCTTATTGCATGTCATCAACTAGCAAAGTCACTTAAGATTAATTTAAAATAGTTGTGAATTACATCTTGATGCAGATTACCAAGTATATGTAAGTTATCTACAAGATGACATTACAAGATGATACCCTTATGGCAAAACCGACAAGTTTGGATCTGGGTTAATACTTACAGCTGCACTCCATTTGCTCTGGGATTGCTTTTTCTGACAGTCCTAGAGTACAGAATGTGGAGCCTGGGTTCGTTAGAGAATCAGGATTTGTAGTATAAAAGGCTTATTACAGTGATAACACAGTTCAACAGTGTAACTGACATAATCAAGCACGATTCATTGCCTCAGGCTCTCACCAAGTCTGTCTGTGGATCTAACAGCTCAGACCAGTTCACTCTGCTCCTTGTTAAGCCACCATCAATCAGTCAGCACCCGAGCCTCCCATTTTCTCCTTCATAGGAATAGAATCACAGAATCACAGAACAGTT
>NW_009217993.1:8357-15734 GCF_000690835.1 Fulmarus glacialis | reverse complement strand
TTTAAAGCCCTCTCGATGAGCCCCACAAAGAAATTGTGGCAAAGTAACTCTGCATGTTAGTAATTTTTAGTTCCAAATAACCTTCAGTGTTGTAGTCTCCACTTCACTTATTAGCACTTAGATCAGTTTTGAAAAAACAAGTAACAGCAATGGCAATTTTTATTGATAATACATATTAACTAATGCTTCCATCATACATTAAAATGTTAACCAACGTTACATTACATAAGTCAAGTAGAAGTTTGGATGCTGAAAGTTGTTTCAATTAGCAGAAGGAACTGGGGATAAATCAGGTAGCACTGATGGAGTCTTCTTTCTTTACAGAAGTTGTACGAAATCCTTATTTCCTGGATGTGATAGAAATTGAGCATCAAGAAGCAGTCTTCTCACATAGTTAACCACTCTCCCTTTTCCCTTTTCTGAATGTCCTGGTGCTTGTCTAGGTTGTGTCTAGTCTCCACCACTACCGCATCCCTCAGCATTTTGGTCCCTCTGCTGACTCACCTCAACACCTTCACAAAATTAAATGTAACAGAAATAACCTTTCATATTTGGTGTAGAAGTCATTGCTGTTTCAGCCTTACAATTGAGCAGAGCAGTTAAAGACATATAAAGGACAGCAGTGTGTGTCCCCCCCGGCCCCCCTGTATTTACTGAGCCACCCAGAGTAATTCCTAAACAGTGTTTGGGAGAACCATCAGTTCTGATTTTGTGAGGATGGTATTTCAGTCTTTGTGAGAACAAGGTGCTCACACATGGCTCTGCACCCACTGAACTTGAACTTGGCAGCAACTTGGCCACTAATTCTGGTAGGAGCAGGATCAGTGAAGTGCTTACAGAGTGATTGCTATAACCCCTCATTCAGATGCTCTTTAGACTTCAGGGAAGTGTGTCATGGGAGTTCAGTAAAGGAAACACCCATCTCTTCTATGCCTACGCTGAAATAATCAGTGATTCATAATCTCAGTGTGTTGTTTTCTTCTTCTGGCCCTAAAGTAATGTGCTGTGGGAAAATACTATAAATTCTGGAACGTCTGCTTGTGCTGCATCCCCTCCAGAATATTCTAGGTCGCAGTGAAAAATATTTTTTTCTTTCCAAAACTCATTGAAAAAAATCATTTCAGTCTTTCTCTTGTTTTAGTACCTAAGAATTTATTTTGCTTCCTGAAAAATACAGTGAGAGAGACACTGCTCAAAGAGGTTCGGTGCAAGAAAAAGCATACTGTGATTAAGTAAAATGAAAAACTATATGAACAAGAGAGAGGAATGTCACTTTTAAGCACGCTTTTTTGGTATCCTTTCTTTGCATTTTCCTACCACCCATTTTCAGAAGGCACATATTACGGTCAACCAAGTGAGGCAGTGCCAAATTGCAATGTGTATTAGGCGTAAACTCAAGAAACTTGAGATTCATTTGCTTAAAATGGGCACCAAAATGGTTACTAAAAGTAGAACGGAGGTGAAATAATTTTAGGGGCAAATCAGGAAAATGGTCCATTTCTTAATGAGTAGGATGAGCATTTTCGATATAGTTTTGGCACAATAAATTCTAATCCACAGTTCTGTCACAATGTTCCAATCAGTTGCTAAAATGGGAAAACAATCAAATTACACAAAATTTCTCACTTATTATATAACATAATATATATTGTGATATATATTGTAATAGATATATTATATTGGAGCACCAAGATCAAACCAGACGTATCCAACATGTGAATCATTTATGAAACTCCTTTGAAATCCTTGTGTTATGTGATAGAAGCATGATGCTAGTGACAATTCTAGTCTGCAGTTTTTGTAAGCTGTGTGAGTTTTATTTCAAGTTTTAATTAGCAAAGAAGTACGTACCTGGTATCTTGAGGACACTGGAAGGCTTTATCAATCAAATGTATTAATCAATCATTTTTTTCCACTAAGAAAAAGAAATTATGAAAAATTGTTTCTGTAGCCTTTTAACTACAATATTTAATTTAGAAGTTCATTTCAGATATATTCAAGTATCTCTTTTGCTACAATGTGTGATTTAATGTTTGTATCTATGAAAATTTGCTTTGCTATATACAAAATATGTCTGTAAACCCCTGCGTCTTTGTGGACGTGTTCTGTCTTTGGCCTTTGTGAATATACATTAAAATATAAACCTGATTACATGATAAATCAAAAAATGTGACTAATTGTTACTAAAGAAGTAGAGAAAGAACAATCAGAAATATCTTATGGAGGACATATAAACTATATCTGAAAAGTCTGCTCTCCGTATTTTCCCAGTAACTGCTATGATCCGGTAGAGAAAGCTGTTTGATCACTGACACATGGTAATTGTAATCATTAGGCATTCAGTGTAATTAAAAATCACCTCTATTTGTCAGATACTATGACTGCAGAAAAAGGTATCTTTTTTTTTGTTGTTTCATTTTCATGTGTGTTACTTAAAATGCTGTTCTTCATCTTTTACTAATTAGTTAATATTTGCAAAGCAATTTGAAAATTAAAAGGACTGTTTAAGTGCATCATTGTTAGGCAAGTATTGTGAAGAAAATTTAATTAGGTTTTTGACTTCCATTTCTGTGAGGAACATTTTCCAGCCAAAAGTGAAAGTTGGTGTTCAGCGTTCCATTGACCTTCATGCATTTAGTATTAATGGTGAAAAAAGAAGTGGTTTTCTCCTTTTTTCAGTTATTGTCTTGTGACAGGATGGGTCAGTATTGAACTGTATCAGAGGAGCCTGGATAGTAGACTTGTTCACTGGACTGCTAACCCAAAAGTGGAATGTTTTTATTCCCACCTGTGCCACTAATTTATGCCATGTTCTTGGGTAGGTCACTTCTCTCAGGTCAGTGCCCAACCTTTTTTAAATCTGAGAAGTGGTCACTGATGCCGTTCTTCTGCTATGAAATGCTGATCTAAGAGACATGTTCTGTAAAACCTTGCAATTTATTGTTGTGTGCATGGATTTATGGTAACATACCATTTCCCCTTTTTATCCACCTTGTGACTAGTAATATTAATAAGGAAGAAGACAGGTGGGAGCATTTTTCCAACTGGGTACCCTGGAAAATTTGCTTCAGAGAGCTTTTCATTTTGAAAGCTTTTTTGCTTTTATTACTCAAATTTGCTGATTCTCATTAGCCATTAAAATGCAGTGTTTTGTTTTGGTTTTGTTTTTTTTTTTTTTAATGCTTTCTGCCTCTCTGGATACTGTGAAAACAGCAGGGGGCAAGCCAATTTCTGTAGAACCAACCAACCAGTTGGGTGCATCATTTCCCTCTTGTGATGTTACTAACCACAGTGGTGCATAGACATCCAGTTCAATGTCCAGATTCAGATGTGTAATTAGTTTAGAATGTTCATATAAAAGTAGATCTCTGTTTCACATATACTTAAAAAAGATCTCTAAGTTCTTGTTATAGTCAATACAGGTCTAGTTAACACAGATCAGCAAACTTTGGAAAGCTCTTCAGCCCTTTTTAGGGTAGATACCTACCATCCTGTCAACTAATTTGCTCTCTAGACTCCACTGGTGAGGAGCTTCTAACAAAAGCATCTCATGCTATTTGAGGTTCTTTAGGGATCCAAATTATCTGCAAATAATTGGGCTGGCAGATGTGACTCAGCATTGCAGAAGACCTTCAGCCGTCTGAGACAGTGGTGGTAGGCCAGGCGGGTTATCCCACAGCAGAACCCCAGCGTCTTATTCCTTCTCTAACTGTCCAGTGCTTCCATTTGTTTGACTGAGCCATATGAGGGATAAACTTTGGGTCCACGATAGTCCTTTAGGCCTGAATGGGTTTGTCTGTCCTACAAAACGTATTGTTGGGAGCTGTGACCTGCAAACACAGTGGCACAAAACAGCCTCTTCAAAGATAAACATTATCTCAACAGAAAAGATGCAGCATAAGAAAATGTGTATTAATGCAGCAGTCTGTACATGTTATTTTACCTAGAATTTTTGTTTGCTTAGTCAATCCAGAGCTCTTTGTTTCCCTTATCACCCACCGAGGTTACAAGTTGGTGTCTCTCCTATCAGAGCTGGACAGACAACCTTGTGTGGTTGGGAAGACTTCTGTGGGACTGACACTTGCACAGTACTTAGTATCAGTTGTCCAAGGGCTATCAGAAATGTTTGTGAGCTTTCTGCGGGGAAGTAGTTTCTTGTCACCTCCATGTACCAAAGAACATAAAAAACCCAAGCAGAGTGGCAGCATATGTTTTGTCCATAAGATATTACAGGTACCTTTCATATCTTTCACCACAATGTGTTGGAAATTTCCGAGTTTTGCAGATATGGGACACAATTCATTTCTCCTCTTCTGCATCCTAGAACACATAAACATTTTCTAAACAGTTGTAAATCTGCTAGACCAAAAAAAGGTAACATTAGCTATCTGTTCCAAATGTCTTGCTGTTTTATTGTTCCATAGGGAATATTAAAAAAAGATGTAAAGCTGAGTGCTTTGATGAATAAATTGGCTGCTGCCCAATAAGCTGGTGATGATGAGATTCTCTGTGTGTACATGTAGCATTTTTCCCTGGAGTGTCCTCCAGTCTATACAGAAGCAGGATGCCTGTAAATTTCCATATTCTGCCTATTCATGAAACAAACCAGAAATGAACAATGGGAAAATAAATGGTCATATGCTTATCTGTGATTCATAATATGGAGCAATATGATATTAGCACCATCCTTCTTAGAAAATGACAGAAAGCCAAACTGTGAGCAAACAGATATAAACAAACCATATGGGCCAGATCCTGAAGTTTCAGGCAGGCAGAGAGCAGCTGTGCCTTAGTTCTTGCACTTTTGTGCAGAAGAACAGTTGCAGGTGTTGATTCCCTCCACCTAACTGATCTGGCCCACAAAGGATGAAGCACCGCTCAGCCTCAGAGCTCTGAACCAATGCTTCCAGTCTGAATCTAGAGACACTTTGGTTGTTAGGGAGTAGTCCGCATTGGGAAATGTCTTGTAGCAGGTCTCCGGACCTGTATCTTTTCCCTTCTTTGCATTGTCTGTGCTGTGTTTAAATTTGACATGGAGATGTAAGGTGATTGACAGAAAATGTTTAGAGGTGAAAGTGTTAGTGTAAAAAGTCTGAGAGCCATTGGTGCACACAACACAGCGTTATTCATTCTGACCACTGGCGATGAATGGTTTCCCATTTAAAAAAAATGTTCTAAAATCTGCTTCAGCTTTTTCTATACGTCAGCCAAGATGATTTGCCAACTGCACATGAGGAGTAAACCCAGAATAAATAAAATCAGAACATTGATGATTTCAGTTCAGTCACAATATAAAGGCTGTTAAGCAGATAGATCCCTATTTTTTACTTTCTTACAGTCCTTTATTGTTATCGTGAAATACGTGATTCTGTTATTCACAGACGAGCACCTTTTATTTATACCACTTTAACTTGGATTCCAAAATGTGTTTATTATTTCATATATTTAAGGAATATGTTTTTGTTTCTCTGCAATAGCTTTTATGAATGCATATGCAAAAGCTTTCCTACAATCCTAAAATTAGAGTAATTATGTATTGTTTTCTCTTTATGTGGACCCTGTTTATCTGTACTTACCCATGATCTTATTCATAGCTGCTCTCACTTTTGTCCTTCCCTCCCAGACGTTTGGGAGTACTTGGAGTTAGCTAGAAATCTCGTGTTTATTTCATTAGGAAGTACTTAAGCATATTTGACAAATCTGTTCCATTCATAAACTTTTGAAAAATCATGACCCAGATCAGGTTTCCCAAGTGTTCAACTAGTACCCTCACTGAAAAAATACCTTTGATGTGGCAGTCTTAGTCCGAGCTTCATCAACCCAGAGAAAAATACCCTTAATAAAAATCTTGTGAGCCAGGAATGGCAGAGGGAGATCGCAGCTTTCTAAATTTTATTTATTCTGATTGCACCTTACCGAAACATCATGTTGTATTCCAATTAGTTGCTGCTTGCCAGTTCCTGCAGTTTTCGTAAGCACACAAATACGAAATGTAAATGTGTTTTCTTGTTCCTGTTTCCTTGTTTTCCTTAATCCTTTTCTGGGGATGATGTAATTTACCATGTAATCCAAACCCTCCACTTTAATACAGGCTGCTTTCATAGATTTTTATACTACTTATCCCAAGGGGAAAAAAGTATATTCCAGCCTCTGTTTCTGAATGTACCGAAGGCAGTGAATGAATGCATTTCAATGAGATTAAGATAGATAAAATATATTAATGATACCTAGGTAACTTACGTGTCATTGTCCAAAGTTTCTTAGAAACTTGAGTCTAGGGCTCAGATTCATAAGTTTTTAAGTTGCTTCTGAAACATCCTTCTGAGTGCTTTTTCCACTGCTTAATAAAGAGTGATTTATTTAGACTTCATAGTCTTCATTCTTACTATTTTTAGCTGTGCAAGTCTTTCAGTTAATCTCTTCACTTTATTTTGCAGTAATCACAGTGGACTTGCCAAATAGTGTCAATATTATCTATTATCACAGATACTGACATTCTCCAATTACTGTGATTTTAGTTTGGTTTGGTTTTGACATTGCTTTCTGCACTTTTTCTTGTGAATATTATGGAAGTCAAACTATTTAGTTACTAGGAACAGGTCAAATACTAGGAAATGCAGAATGTTTACTTGGTAGGATGTTATGAGGTAGCCCATCGACCAGGCTGCTGAATCATACATCCAACTCTGACTATCAATTTCGGTTCCAATTGAAAGATTTTTTGTCCTGTTTGCTGTAAAATTTTGACTTGCTTAATGTCCAGCTTAAAATCTGAATTCATGTTTCTTCCTGAATTGCTGGCTACCATAAAATTGATATTTTTAGCTTTCCGTTTGCAAGTACTAAATGTAACACAGATCTCTCTTCATTTAACGCTTCTCAGCATTTTTACTTCAACCTGTGACTGATTTCCTGTTTTAATGTCACCGTTCTTTACAAAGGTAACAAGCTTTGCTGATTTAAAATAATTTTACCAAATTTACATTGGGCATATTAAAATTCCATTTCAGACTCTCTTGATCCTCATTTTGCTTTGTTCACTTAAGGAGAAAATTACATTTCCTACATGAAAAAAAATCTTGAAAAATAGAGAAACATTCTTTTAAAAGCTGATTTTGTTTTTACAGTGGCATAGACAGAACATTACTAAGCTCTTCAGAGAATGCTACACTTATTCGTGTTTACAATTGCACCTTTTTTTGAAAGTCTGTTAGTTTAAACTAAAATTACTCCAAGCTGATTTAATTTAAGGTACATTAGAATTCCTAGCATCCCTGTAGCTTTTGTTTTTCAGAAAAATAGGATTTAGCCTAAAATAAGATCCCTTTTGGTTGCAGAAGAGAGTTCCTCTTGATCAGCAGCTGAAAGAGGGAACTG
>NW_009217993.1:0-8326 GCF_000690835.1 Fulmarus glacialis | reverse complement strand
AGGATACAATTTAACTTGCGGCTTCACAAGTGATCATACGTTGGTTTTATAAATTAACCAGAAATTAGGGGTCCAAGACTTACATTCGTAGGAAGAGGAGGACAGAGGCAGACTTTGCACTAAGGTGGGCCACAGCTTCAGTCTCTCTAATACCAAAACTGTTCTCCAATAAATTTCCACCCTTGCAAGTGGCCATCCTGGAGTGGTGATGCTAAAGCACTGATTACCTAATACCCTGGGCTGCATAACTGCTGCCTCATCACATTGTGGGAACTCCTCCGGTTTTGGGTTGGGTTTGGTTTGGTTTCCCACTACAAGTGTGGGTAGTACTGAACATCTCTGGCACTGTACCGTGGTGAAATGTGGCAGAGCGTTGCACTGGTAACTGTGTGGCATTAGTAATTAGGTATTTACCTCTTTGTTTTAAACTTGAGTGTGAATGTCTACTGCTCCAGATGCAGAGAGAGATCTGTTTATTACCATAATGATGCTGTACAGAATTGTTTTAATTATGACTATTCAGCCCTTCCCCTCCCATAGTCAAACATGATGAGTTAGTGAAAAAGAACATAGTTTTTTTTCTATTTATTAGATTATGGAAAATTCCTCTTACTGCATTAGATGCATTAAGAATAACCAGAAAAACCTGGATTTTTATGGAGCGGTGAGTGTTGTTTTGGACATTACAACAGGTATTTATAAAACAGAACATAAATCCAACCTGGATATCTATGTAACATTTAGTAAGCTCCTCTCTACTGTGCATTTTACTGAATCTGACATGCTGGGCTATGTGTAATATGTGACGAAAGAGTACATAAAGTACTGAACATGGAAAAGTATATACATTACATGGAAAAGTAATTCAAGTATGTAATACAAGAATTTTATGTATGCAGTAGTTATTCTACTGTGTTGAAACTCTTAGAGCAAAGAGAAGGTCTCAGACTTCTTGGGTGCTTTTCATAATGAGGTGTACTGGGATGGGGAAAGGAAATTGATATGGGTGCTATTTATATCAAAGAATAAATGTATTGTAAAACCTGAAACTCACACAATCATTATTATGAACAAAAGAAACTAGAGATGAAGATGACTTGGTCCCTGAATCCTGTCACGTTTTAAATGTCTTTGATTTTGGTATTCAAATTATTAGTGTTTTCCTTTTACTCTCAGATTTCATTCAACCTTGTCAAAGATTGGGTTTTCACAGAAGTTCCTAATAGTTTGCCTCTATATTATGATCTCCCCCTAGGAATGTATTTCCTATAAGGTACATGCAATGGGACTTTGAAGAGAAGCTGTGATAAGCACTGTCATTATGAAGGAAGTCCGGCCCAGGAGACTAGCTGGTAGAGGTGAGGAAGAAGGCATCTGAATTAATTAGAATTCATTCAAGAGACTGCATTAGATCAAGTGTGACAATTCAGTGTCAAGTTAAATTAAAAATAAAGCTGTTGATATAACAGAATAAAAATAATTAAAATTTTATGTTATGTGAAGAATTAAAATTGTATCAGTTTCCATATAATTTCAAGCATCATGATACTGAAATTTCCACCCTCAACTCTTACCAAGTCAGGCAGGCTCTCACAAAGTAATATGAAATAAAATACTTAATTTGAGTGGACAGAAATAAAATAATAAAGCAGTGTAGTTTAAAATTTCCTTGCATAAAACTTTGATTTTTAAAGGACAGTACTTACCTGATTTAAAATTTTTGACTAGCTCTACTGGTTGCTACATTTATATTTTCTAAGACTTCCTAGGATAGCAGCTACAGGATTTTCTTTTTGATAATAAGATGAAGAATATTGTATTAACAGGGGGGAAAAAAAGAGCCATTTTATCTTATTCTCTCTGTGGTTTTGGGTACAATCCTGAAAAATTAAAATTTGTTCTGTAGCTGGGAAAAGGTTTTCGAGATAGATGCAGATTTGAAAATCACTGTTCTATTCTCTAATTAACTATGAATTTATTTTTGTTTTTTTTGTTTTTTTTTTTTAATTCATATGCATTGGAATTTATTAGTTGAATAGCCACTGAGGCCAGTGAACTGAGCTGAACCGTACTGAATGCTTGGAATGTAATTATCTTAAATGTCTTATGTTTATACACAGTAGTTTGGCACAAATTTGGTTATATAAATAGTAAATTGTTCAGTAAAAGCATTGTTAACAACTGAATAATGACATAAATCAGTGAGATTTGGAAATAATTTAACCAGTGACTGGAGAAGCAAAGAAAGTTTCAGTGATACTTCAGACAAAAGTTAAAAAAAACTGAATAAAAATGTGTAAACCATTCTGGAGAAATCCAATGTATTGCTATAGGAAAGGGTAATAAGGAACCCGGTACATTTTTTGATTTGAATATTAGGGAAAAAATTCATCTGGCTATAGAGATATTCAAATAGTGGGAAAACAGAGTTTGGAAGGCTATCAAATTTCCTTACCTAAATATTTTAGCAATCTTTTTTAAGGAGATATATATATTTAAAACTGCATGAAGGGTTGGATTAGGCTCAAAGAGTTTTGCATCCTGCCTTATAGTGTAGTTCAGTGATAGAAGATGCTGTTTCTGTGAAGCATGATTTGAATTTGAAGATATAGAGGAAGCTCTGAGTTGACAACAGTGGCCAGGTTATGAGTTTGAATTAGAGCTAGGATTATGGTGTTGTTCAGAATTATTAAAAAGGTGTTAACAGGGAGAGTTTGTGGCAGAGAGGGAAAATTAAATTAAGGGTGTGATGGTTGAATATCCCCAACGTTATGACGTCGAAGAGAAAGTCCAGGGTCTTCAGAATAAAGATTGTAGGAACAGCACAATCAGTGCAAAATGTTAAATGCAGAGGTTTAAAAACTGCTGTAAACCACTTCACTGGTAAAGGTTATGAGTGGATCCACTATAGTTTACACACCTAACTGCAGATTTTGAGCCAAAACATGAAAAGACCCAAGCAACAAACAATGTAGCATTCTAATGCATTTTAGCTGATAATGCTTTGAATATATCTGATAAATGCACTGAAATCACATTTAACTTGCAACAATAAATTTGACAACAAATTATTTGAAATAAACAGGAAAACACAAACCATCACAGTTTCAGAATATGAACAATTAGTCTGCAATATAATCAAGTATCTTGATTTAGACTGTAATAGAAACCTGGTTCTCTTCTGTGTCCATAGTTCCCCTAACATCTTACATACTGTAGGATTAAAGAAAAAACTGGAACAGATTTATGCAAGTGTGGAAAATAGCGCAACTGGCATTCAGAGCTTCATCACTTTCTTCTTTAAAATGGAACAAGAAAATCTCAGACCTTTGTAACTTCCAAATGTTGGGGCAATTTCAGAAATGACAAAGCCACAGAGATCTCAAAAGCATTAAGAGAGGGCTTCGTATTATAGAAACCGCTTGGGGAAATTCTTTGTAAAAGCTACAACTTCAGTAAAAGCTTCTCTGAGCTCACATTTCCTCAGCTCCAAAGGCAAATTGGCCTCATGCCATTGTAATTCAAGAAGTATATACAAGAATCTTTAATATTATGCTTAATTTGTATTTCCTATTGTGGCTAAGAAAATAATAAAGCTATATGTTGGTGTGTATGTATATACACATATGTAAGTATGTATATGTGTGTATTTATATGTATTTGTGTGTCTATACATACATTTATTGATTTGGTATACACAATGAGATTTTTTTTTTTTTTCTTTTTATAGATAGAAACTGGAAAAAATCAGCACATATTGTGGACTTCTCTTTCTCCCACTCTCTTTGTATGCAGTAACACATATATTTCTCTTTTGCCAGAACTTCTACGTAATGTTCTACCTAGTACTTCTAGGTAACGCTCATATATATGGAAAACATGAGGAACAGTGCTGATTTCTAAGAATTTTGCTTGTGTTCTGAGCACAAGAAAAGGGGGTGCTTGAGCAGGATATGCTTTTACTTTTTGTTGATATGGAGTTAGGCAGAAGTAAATTTATTACACAGGTTCCAGAGGAGGTCACAAGGGACTTTTCCTCTCTTCCATTTACCTCTGACATACATATATATATTTATGTAACCCTTTCTTACTAGGTTTTAACATGTTTACTTCAGAGAGTACGGTATTTGTATGCAGTTAAACTGAAGCAGTAACTGAAGAAAAGAACATCTGGCCCTCTTCAGAAGCAGTATTTTTCTCAAAATTGTATGTAATATCCAATAATGATTTCAGTCTAGTGAAAGACTAAGTGAGCACTGATTAGGAGCTGTGTATATTTTAGATTAATTATGTCTTGTGGGCAGTATAGCATATGCTTCAGTATACAGAAGGCTAAATTTAAGGATACAGAAATTGCCTCTTAAGAGCAAATCAAAGTCACAGCAACAAAGCGATCTTAATCCCATCTGCTGTCAGATGGAGAGAGCCAAACATAAGCCAACCAAAAATTTAGAATTCTCCCTGATGACTTATCACCATAATTTCTTGCTTTATTATATTACAGTTGCCAGCTGTAACCAAGTGGTTTGTAGGCAGTGTAACCATAGATACTACTGAGTTTCTTCAACCTTGATTAGCTTTTCAAGTTAGTAAGATTATCTGATAGTGAGTGTTGTTGGATTTATTATTTCTTCTACTTCACTGTTCTCTTTTTTTTCTTCTTTTTTTTTTTTTTTTTTAATATGGAAAAAGATATATAACAAGCTATTCCAGTCGTCTGCAGTCTAATAGCCATTTTATTTAATTTATCCAATTTTCTCTTTCTGTTTTTCCATGCAAAGAAAGTACTCCTCCTTGAAAAATTCCCATGGGAACATTGAACTTCATGTCTACATCCATTTTGGTAGAAACATTACAGGCAAAGAATATTGAATAGCTAACCGGTAGCTTATAAATATATGAACAAATCAATAGAAAATATCTTGTATCCTTACAGGCAATGAAAGCTATTTCCTTATTCCTTCAGTTAAGGATTAGCATGTATTCACATTTAATGGCAATCTTTCTTTTAAAATAAAGTAGGGAGTTCTTACAAAAACAATCCCCATCGTTGCCTTCTCCCGGAGTTAGCTATGTTTAACGTTCTCCAAAACCTGTGTTTATAATATAGCTGATTTCATCAAAAGTAACGCTTGTTGCATTCCTGAAACGTCTAGTATGAGACTGCAGAGGTTCATGCCTGTGTTTATTATACTGCCTGCAAATGAATTAGAGAAGTCTGTGCTAATACTATGGTTATTTATAGCCCAGCTGTGATTATTAAAGTATCTCAACCAATCAGCCCCACCTTGGCTGAGAGACATCTGTGAAAGAATGGCTGAAGTCAGAGCTTGACACATGCGCTCAGTTCCTAGGGCGAGTTCTGCGGCAGTGAAAGGGGATTGTGGTGACCCTGGGAGGTGGGTTCCTCACAAATGGGAAAGCAGGAGGAGAATGTGTGGTGAACGGTATTAGTGTCCCCGCTCTGTAGCTTGAAATGTGTAGCAAGTCACACAGTAGATTCTCCTGTCAATCTTAAGGGCCAGTGCTAGCCCATAGGCCTCTGCTGGCATTTCGGTATTGACTCTGATGTCATGTGAAGGGATGATGTAGACATAAGCACACAGTAAACAGTAGGGCTCAACTTCAGTTACATAAATACTCTACATTCAATGCATAAGGGTAGAAGCCCGAACCTATAACTTCTCTCTTGGCCCAAGAAATAACCTTTCTTTGAGTCCAATCAGGTACATGTTTAGGAAGAGGAGGAGACTGGAGTCTGGGACAGCCATCTTTTCTTTCATGATTGAAAATTTGTCGGCGCACGATTATTGCCCTTTGTGATATTGTATTGAACACCCATACTTGATCATTCCAGAGCTTTCTGTCTCCCTCCACCCCCCTGCAGATCCAGCATGGATCCTATCTCCCTGGGAGATAGAATCATAGAATCATAGAATCATTAAGGTTGGAAAAGACCTCTAAGATCAAGTCCAACCGTCAACCCAACACCACCATGCCCACTAAACCATGTCCCTAAGCGCCTCATCTACACGTCTTTTAAATACTTCCAGGCATGGTGACTCCACCACTTCCCTGGGCAGCCTGTTCCAAGGCCTGACCACTCTTTCAGTAAAGAAATTTTTCCTAATGTCCAATCTAAACCTCCCTTGGTGCAACCTGAGGCCATTTCCTCTCGTCCTATCACTAGTTACTTGGGAGAAGAGACCAACCCCCACCTCGCTACAACCTCCTTTCAGGGAGTTGTAGAGCGTGATGAGGTCTCCCCTCAGCCTCCTCTTCTCCAGGCTAAACAGCCCCAGTTCCCTCAGCTGCTCCTCATAAGACTTGTGCTCCAAGCAAGATGATTGAGGTAATAAAAAAGGAGCAATGAGAGACCTTTTAAAAAGTCTTCTAGCTGGATAGAATAGATGTTAGAGCAAATTTTCCTCCGATGCCCAAAGGATTAAATCTATTATCATTTCAGAACTGAAATAGAAGTCAAGAGAGCTATGCCTTGTAGCCCAGCAAATACTATTTTTGCCATAACCAGTAAAAGGCCATAGGTTTTGGACTCACAGGACAGTGAAGGCCACCAGGACATTTGTTTTAGCAATTGTCTAGTGGTGAGGTGAATGTAGTCTCACCTTTGTATGAGCTGAAGCTCTGTGAACAAGATGAATGATAAAGGTCTGGCAAACCTTGGTTGGACTAGATGATCTATATGATCTTCCAGCCTGCATGATCCTGTGACTCTGTGACAATGTATTTCAAATCAACTCGTGATCAAGTGTCTGGAACGTGTGAAACAAAATTTTCAAGTTGTTTGCCACTGACAGTGTAACCTATGCCTGCCCTATTCCTCAGGGCTCTGAATGGATACTTCAAAATCAAATGGATTTGGTTTTGATGCATCAACCCTGTCTGTGCCCCAGGATCTAAGCAATGCAAAAAAAAAAAAAAAAAGCTCATTAGGAGAGAGGCTTGTTAATCATGCCAGATGTGACTAGTCCTCTCTCGTACAGAGTGTCCTATGACATATGATTGCAGAACATGAAGGTGCTTGCTGGGCTGCCTGCCTTTGCAAACCCCAGAATCTGCCTGAACCTGGATACTGAGATTAGACATTTTCTTTGTCCTCAGGGCATCTTTTTGGATTCCCTGCAGGACACAGGCACTAGCTTTCTGAAGCTGTCATCAGGTGAATGGAAGAAAGCATTTACTGAGCCGTTATCAGATTAAACATCCAGGGAAGGATCCCAGACTTACGAAAGTGAAACAATGCCAACATTTGACAAGGTTTTCTGCTTGTTGGCCTCAGGCCAATCTACTGTACTCAAAACAAATGGGCTTGGTTTTGAATTTGCTACTATTTGCTGTAATCACTAGAAAGAAAGGAAAATTTCAAGACAGTGTTGATCTTATTAATGTCTTGCTTTATTTAAATAACAGAATACCTTTTCATAAAGAATCCTGCTTTATAAGAAATCCCAAAGTCACCAGTTCTGCATGTGTTTCACTGAACTAACAGCTCCCTCTGGACCCAGAGCCCTGGATGCCACGGAGAAGCCTTGTTGCAGTCCTTCACTGCCAAAAACCCTTTGTACGTACCCTGGCATGAGGACTCCTCCTGGATATCGCAGCAATATTTCAGATAACAGATGGGCTTGTAATGCTTGCTGGATGCTACTGCAGACATAGATCAAATACCCAAGCATCACAAACTGCTGTCCATGGCAGACATTCTTAGCTAATCTATACTGTCTGAAAGTTTCCATAGAGTGAAGGAACTTCTGTTAAATCAACTTAAATTTGCCAGGCACCTTTTAGGCTCCCTATAAAGCAGAGGCATTCTCAATTTTCACACAGGTACTCCCTCTGGTCCCCCTCTCCCTCTTTTCCAGACTACGGTGAAACATGTAGCCTTTCTAGAAAGCTACAAGGCTTGATACCTGGTTTGTCACCTGGTGTCAAGTGTTATTGCTCTGTGTCTCTTTAATGATGTGTTCACTTATAATAATACTTCACAGGTAGTGGTGAGGCTACTGTTCTTACAAGCTCTGCATTATAATACTCTTAAGTAATATAACAGAATCTTACTGAATTTTACTTAATGTGTTGAGTAATTTTATATGGGAAGATATCTAGGATCATAGAATCATTTAGTTTGGAAAAGACCCTTAAGATCATCAAGTCCAACCATTAACCTAACACATCAGTCATTAATACTACTTTCTCCTTGAACTTAAGTCAGTCTAGCCCTTTGAACAGCACCAAAAGCACGATGCTGATATTATTTTGAAAACAGCCTATTTCTGAGTCTAGGTAGTAAATAGCATGCATATAT
>NW_009217992.1:2397-4527 GCF_000690835.1 Fulmarus glacialis | reverse complement strand
AGGAGATCAGGTTGGTCAAGCAGGAGAGCCCCCAGGAGATGGCAGCAGCCCTTCGTGTTCATGTCCTCTGGTGGGAAATCAGCCCCTGGACGCCTCTCTGGAGGCTCCTCTCCTCCCAGGGCAGCGACGGGCAGCAGGTACAGCCGGGGCTTGGCCGAGGCAGCAGCTCAAGGGGTGCAGCCCAGCTCGGGGTGCAGCACCAGCATGGAGCGGTGCGGCAGGGCCCCATCGCTGCCGGCTGCACCATCGCTGCTTCACCCCGGGGAAGGAGAGCTTTGCTTGCCCTCAGTCCCCGTGCCCCGGCCGAGGGGGCCATGCCCCACCTCTGCCATCGCTCCCCCACAGCACAAGCCTGCCCACGCTCTCCTGCCCCGGCCACGCGCAGCAGCAGGCACAGCAGCAATACTTCCATTTATCCCGGAGCGCGACTGCTAACACATAATTGAACCAAGGCGAACACCAGTTTTGCATGAGTGAATTTACTTTAAAAATGTACAATTTCTGGAACACGATGACTAGTCAACAGAGACACCGAGTGTCTGTGGTTCCCTCGTGTGCCAGAGTGCCAGGACAGAGCACGGGGAGCAGCGCCCTGAGCTGCGGGGTGGGAAGGGGTCGAGCAACCATGTCCCGGGGCCGGGCGGTGACTGGCCCTCCTAGAAACCTGCACCCATGCTGGAAACTTTGTCCTGTCTCTTCACTGGCTGATTTTTCTTTGTTTGTTTGCAGCATTTTGCAAATATTGCACATCTTTGGGTTGGGTGGGGGTTTTTTGCATAGCAGGAATAGGAAGCGAAGGCAGGAGCGTCGCTCCCCGCGTGGCTTTTCAGTTATTACTCGGCTCTTGTGCATAAACCCTGCCCTGCCCCAAACATCTGCACTGCAGGTATCTCACACGGGCAAAACCATCCCGGGAGGATGCAAATGCACCCAGAGGTATCGGTGACCCGCTCCTGGCACAGGGAAACAGCTAATTAAAGCGGCTAAGTAGAAATGACCAAAGGACAAAAGCAAGTGCCACGACTGCCATGCTGTCATGCGCTAATCAGAGCTGTGCAGCAGCAGCCGGTAATGACGGCCCACACAGAAAGCAGGGGCAGGACCCCCACCCCAGCACCCTTCACTGCTTCACTGGGTGCCTCTGCAGCAACCGCTTTCCCCACCGCAGAGCTCGCACTGACCCCGGTGCCACCTACACTGGAATTGCGCCATAACACTGAGGCCAAAAAGCCCAGCTCCTGTTTTTAAAACCTTAAATGACCGGTGGTGGGCATCTGCCTCTGCTCTCCCGGGGAGCACACCCCCCCCCTGCATTTCTGCACACCCCTGCAGCTAGCGGGTCTTTTGTGAAGTGCTCTGTGTCCTCGGAAGAGAGGAGGCTGCTGTATCTGTGCTAAGAAAAGGCAGTGATACATCCCGGTTCTGGGAGGGACTGCTAAAAATAGCAATATCTGTATATGGAGGGAAGAGGGAGAGCTCGGGGTCGGCTTACAGGCAGGGCTGGCAGGCAGAGCACAGCCAGCGACCGCAGCGGGGGCAGCGGCTGTTTCCCAGCACTCAGTGCGGAAAACAGTTCACTATTCCCATTTAGCACATCCATGAATTAATGCTGCAGCTCCGGCAATGGGTTGTGGCGTGGTTTTATTCATTAATCAGTGACAAGCGCTCCCACGAATAACTGGCTGGCTGGGTGCCAGAGAGCAGCACATTTCCCACCTCTGCTACTGACTCTTCTCATCACCTTGAATGCATCTTTTAATTTTTTGGGGCATAACCAACCTCCCTCAGCACCCTGGCTGTGTTATTCACCCCCTGCAAAGCAAACCCATCTCCCGCTGTGCTCAAGGCTGGGCATGCGAGCGGCTCGGTGCTGGGGGTGGGAAGCGGACCCCCCGAGCTCAGCCCCAGGTGAGCTTCACCGCGGGGCTGCCAGCGTGCTACTGGGGAGAGACATCTGCAAGCCTGCCCTGCGTCTGCCATAACCTGGGGACTTTTCTATCAATGGCTTTGCATCGCGCCCTTTCACAGCTTCTCGGCCCTTTTTGTCCTAGTCTCTTCCCGTGGGGAACTCCCCACGCTGATCTCCAAATGCTGACTAAAGCCCGCGGGATGCTGTTGCCCAGGCCGCCG
>NW_009217992.1:1588-2348 GCF_000690835.1 Fulmarus glacialis | reverse complement strand
CGTCGTCCCAGCCCCCGGGAGACACCTACGGCCACAGCCCTGCCTCCAGGATGGTGCTCAGCCACAGATTTGTCATTCCCTGCCTGGAGAGCACAACCTGGGATTGCTATTACTCGCATCGGCACTATTTTAACCCCAAATCCTTACTCTAAAGACAAGCTCCCATTTCGATCTATAGGTCGGTGGTGGGTTTGCATTCAAATCAAGGCAGTAGGGTAACCCAGCCTGCACAGAGAGTAGTCTCTTGAGAGGTATAGAAAGATGCTTCATAATCCCAAGTGAGGTAGCTGAGTGGCGTGGTCCCGCTCCCTGACGAGAAAGGACATGGTCAGCGGGGGCTGTAGGAGGTGGTGCTGGAGCCAGGACGCCTCTCGGGGCCTCCTGGCCCCCAGCCCTCCCTGCCAGGCACGGTTTCTTAAGACAACCAGGTTCCTACTTGGTCATCAGAGCACCAGGATGGAAAAAAAAAGGCCAAGGGCCCAGAGAGCAAGCCATGGGAGAAATTGGACTTGCACCCTGGGCAGATTTCAGGCACTGGGGTCTATTTTTTTTTTTTTTTGCAAGTGCAAAGACTAGGCTCAGAGTTGCAAGAGCCAAACCAGAGAGGGAGGCAAGGCCGGTCTTCAATTTTCATGTCACTTCATCTGCAGAACATGCTGGGGACTCATCAGGTATGTAGGCGAGAGAAATCTTGCACCTGGGTCTGTTTTCCAGTGCGCTGGTAGGACACAGCCAGGCACGGCTGGGCTCAGAGAAGGTC
>NW_009217992.1:0-1507 GCF_000690835.1 Fulmarus glacialis | reverse complement strand
ACCTGCCGCTTCGCCCCCGGCTGTCTATCAGCCCCGTCGGCCAGGATAGCCAGGGGAGCGCGCCGGGGCGAGCTGCCGGGCGCCTGGGGGAGTTTGTAGCACTTGGGGTAGTTACTGAAACACTCAAAAGTGTCGTTGCAGTTTCTGCAAGCCCCAGGGTGGTCACCGAAGCCCGGGGATGGGAAGGGCTGGAGCGCGGCGTTCGGGCAGCCGCAGCAGAGGAGGGTGCGAATGGCCTGGAGGAGCACCATGTCCTTGGAGAGGAACTTCTGGAAGTTGGGCTTGAAGAGCAGGTACACCAGGGGGTTGTAGAGCGTTGAGGACTTGGCAAAGACGGCCGACAGCACGAAGGCCAGCACCGGCACCTGGCTGGCGTCGCCGAGGACTGTCCACAGGGCAACGATGGCGTAAGGGGTCCAGGCAGCCAGAAACCCCAGGCAGACGGCAATGCTCAGCTGGAAGAGAAGGAGATGGAGACGATGGTGCCGTGAACCTCCTGCGGCACACGCGGGATGCTGAACCCCCCCCCCAAAACTAAGCCATGTGCAACAGGACCCCAAGCAGTCGGTCACATCCCCAGAGAAAGGTGCTCAGCCCTCTGGACCCATCGCACTGGAGCATCGGGTGTCAGACATCAGGGCAGCAACTCAGCACGTCCCAGCGTGGGTGCATAAACCTGCACTCGCTTGAGGCGACTCACACCCATCCCACCTGGGAAACTCGGGACTTGCCTCACCCCGCCGCGGCAGACGGGTACGAAGCACCCAGCGACCCGGCTGGAGCCAGGCCAGCATTGGACTCCGACGGCCTTTCCACAGCACTCAAAACCCCTCCAGCAATGTGTGTGCCAGCCTGCAGACGACCGAGAGGCTCTGGAAACAGGCCATGCTCAGACCCCCCTCCTCTAAGCAGACACGAACGTTTCCTTTGAGGCCAGGCTTGCAAGCTGTTTTCTTTTGGGTTTCTTTTTTTTTAAAGGGTATCCGCTTTTTTTTTTGACATAGCCTTGGTAAATTATAGTATTAGCTTGTAGTCTGGGGAACAATGACTCATGCAAGCTCCTTTTATGATCTTTTCCAATGTAATTTAAAATGAAAACTCCTCCACCTGATGGCTTTAAATGAGGAGAAATGTGTTATTACCCACACTGATACAAACACCTGCAGAATTCATCGGGAGCGGCAGACACCCTGGCAGAAGGGGTCCTGCCGTGTTCGCCTGCCTAGGGGCGGTGGGCTCGGGCAGGGGGCACCCCGAGACCCCGCATCACCCCGAGCCCTCCCCTACCTTCACAACCAGGCTGTGCACGCTGCGGGCTCTGCGCTGGGGGGACGTGTGCTGCCTGACGGCTCTCCGGGACACCCGCACCGTCCAGAGGATCAGCGAGTAGGAGACGAGGATGAGGAGGCAGGGGAGAAGGTAGCAGAAGATGAAGAGGGCGAGGATGTAGAGCGTGGCCTCCCTGCTCGAGGCTTTCCACGTGATGCAGCAGGCTGTCCCATAGGGC
>NW_009217991.1:383-6915 GCF_000690835.1 Fulmarus glacialis | reverse complement strand
TTGATGTACAGAGAGCATTAGCCCCCGCAGCCTGGCGCTGGACTGCCGGGCGGGGGCACCGTGCCCACCCCAGCTCCTTTGCTCCTGCCCTCCGTACCCAGGCCCAGGTCAAGGGCAAGTCAAAGGCTCCCTCTTGCCCTGGGACAGATCGTCCTGCCCCACCGCTCTGTGGCGCAGGCAGTTCACCGGGGGAGATGGAGCTGGGGCTGCTTTTGCCTCTAGAGGCAAGGAGATGCTGGTGGCTTCCCACCGGCTGTGGAACTGTGCGGCAGCTCCTCAAAATAGGGGCTGAGGGCCAGGGATGTGCAGAGGTTTTGTGCTTTGCTCTAGGTCTCGGCCACACTCTCCCCCATGGGCTGGGGTAGGGACACTTGGGGACACTGAGGCACAGGGATGTGCGGGAGGCTGCAGTGACAACCCGGGGGGAGCCCATGAGTCTTGGCAGCTCCTTCAAGGCTTTAATCCGGCGAGCCCTTACCATACTACTAGGAAGAAAACCCGAATATCCTGACCCTGCCTTGTCCCATCCATCCCATGCTCAGTCCTTCTGCAGTCCTGCTTGCCTGTCCCTCTATCTGTCTCCCCCTTATTGAGGTGTCCCTGGGTCTCACTGCAGAGATGTCACTTGCTCCCGCCATCCCTGTCCCATGGCACCAACACCCCCTGCCCCCACCTTGGGAAAGGGTTAATCAGCAGCCAGGGAGACAGGGTAATAAATGGCCGTTATCTCGTTAATGAGCTGACATTAATTAGAGCCCAAGGTCCTGGGAGGAGCAGCTGATGTATCCAGTCACCCTGGGAGCAGGTTAGGAGCTGACTCCATGGAAAGGCCATTAACAGGGAAGAGGTGAGGCTGTGCTGCTGGGGGGGGGTCACCCCACCCATCCCTGCACTGCTCCCCCAGCCCTGGCTCCCTTCCTTCCTAGGGAGCAGCTCTGGCCTTAGGACAAGACCCAGTGAAGCAAAACCAAAAGATCCTGGAGGTGACAGAAAAAACAGGGCTGGGGGATCCTCTGGTGTGCCAAGCGGTGGGGGTGCTGGGGGAGGAGAGTCTGGCTGTGCCAGGGACATGGGGCACTGGATGCAATGTGCCGGGGTGGTGTGCTGGGGAAGGGCTGCGGGAGTGGGCACAGGGAAGCAGCAGGAGGGATGCTGTGTGTTCAGTCACTTCCCTGCTTTCCTGAACGACGCTGGGCTGTGGGGGATGCTGGCTGTTTAACATCTCCCCCCAAAAGCCAAGGCCTGGGGTGAGGACAGACACTGAAGCTGAGCCCAGGTGCTGCCAGAACTTGTTTTGGGGGCAGTAGGGTGGAGGAAATCTCTGGGTGAGTGCTGTGGGCTCATGGTGTTTCAGGACCTAAGAGGAAAGGGGTCAGGGCTAATGGGACTGGAAATGTAGCAGTCAGACGCTGGGTCCTTGCAAGAAACAGATCTGAGCTGACAGTGTGTCCCTGTCTCTCCAAGCCATGCATTTACAATGGGACAAGCAGTCTGTCCCCAAGCCTGAGCACCTCTGTTGTGCACCGCTGCATCCCAGGAAGCTGAGCCAACAGCAACCCCTGCCCGTCCCCTGCAGCCATATGGCCTGATCCTGCAGGATGCTGGTGCCCCAGCCCTTCACTGGCTGGGGTATGTGCTGGGATCAGGTGTGACACTTCAGAGCTGCCCTGGCTGTGTCTGCTGGGGGCAGGCACCCTCCCTGCCCTGCAAGCCTTCCCACGCTGGTTTGCCATCCCCCTGCTCCAGGATGGGAGCTGTTAACATGTTTTTCTGCTCAGCCTTCCACGTCCCATCAGAGATGGGGCTGCTTATTTAAGGAATTGCTTGGCTAAACAAACAGCTGCTCAGAAATCCCTGCAGGAGGCCTGTCTAGGAGGGACTGAGATGTGTTTGCTTTGCCTGTTAACCCCTTCTCTCGGGGCAGGTACTTGGGGCTCAGTGTGGAGGAGGTGTGAAGGCTGAGTAGGGTGGGCAGGGGGAGCTGTGTACCCCACCAAGCCTGTGCAGTGGCAGGGGGATGGAGGCACGCAGATTTCTGCCTTCCAGGACAGATCCCTGCCTGTCGGACTGAGCAGCTGATGTGCTAGGATGGAGAAGCCCTCGGGAGCCTGTGGCTGACTTGGAAGTCCCTGGGGTGGGCAGGAGCAGGCAGACCCACACGGGAGGGGGTGCAGGCAGGGACAGGGCATGGCAGTGACTGAGCACAGCACCCCTGGAAGCAGGCAGGGAGGTGGCTTCAGCGACTTGCCTGGCACTTGTCTCCTGCCATCACCAGAGCAGGGGGAGACCCCTGAAGACAGATGAGGAGCCCTGCGAGCATTTCTGTAGGGCTCTGTGGACGGCCACTCCGCTCCCACGACAGCAGTGTGGATGCCTCTGCCAGTGTTTCTGCAGAGGGGACGGCCACCAAGCAGCCTGGGACCCCGGGGCTGGCTGTGCCAGCTCTCACACAGGCTGGGCTCAGCTCCCAGTGTTGCAGGGCTGATTAAGACCCATTATCTGGTTGGTTAACCGGCCCCAGGCCGCTCACAGGTGACTTCAACTGTTCATTTAGCCACAAATCACCGCGGGGCTGGCAGTTTATTTACCTTCCCCACCAGCCTCCTGTGGCTTCCCAGACTCCAGAGATAGCGGGTGGCCCTGCTGCGAGGGGCAGGGGCAGGGCAGCATCCTTCTGCGGGCAGTAGTCAGAGCTCCCACAAAACCTGAGACACCCCAAACTGGAACAGATCAGGGGCTCTCAAACCTAGTGCTTCTCACCAGGGGCTCAGCCTGCTCTGGGCTGGAGGCTGCAGAGCATGGATGAGAGTGGGACACTTCTACAGCCCCTCTCATGGGGGAATGGCTGGGAAAACACCTGAGAGCAGGCTTACAGCCTGTGTCTCCAGCATTGGTGATGCTTCTGGGCTGTATTTCTCCACTAGCTGGCTTGGGACTTCTGAGTGTTGCAAGATGACCTGAGGCACCAGGGCCAGAGCAGCAAGATCCATTGCTTCCCGAGAGATGCTTTAAACAAGGTTGTTGCACTGTAGGTCTGTTACAGGGAAGTAATTTCTAAAGATGGAAAGCTCTGGGGGCTGTGACCTGGGGAGTAGTTAATGCTTAGCAAGCAGGTACAGCCATCCTGGGGACAGGGAGCTCTTTCAAGGCCTGAAAGCTATAGCCTAGGCAGAAATCAGGGTGCCTGCCACCTCTCTGGGATGGGCTAAGCATACTGGTTCCTGCATCAGTCCTTGTCTCGAAGGTAACTTCTATTGACTTGAAGGCAGGAGGTGACCCAAACCCACCAGAAGGACCTGGTGCTAAATTGTCCATCCAGGAACAGCCAAAATTACAGGATAGGTGGAAATCAAGATACAGCCCCAGCATGTGTCATGTCTTCATCTGATGTCTGGGATAAGGACTTGATCCTGGGAAAATGAAAGTCTGATCCCAGTCGGTAGTTTTTTTTTATCAGGGTATGGATTTTCCTCGGCACCCTTGACTTTGATCTTGGGGCAGTTGGGTTTGCTGAGGGATGTTAAGTTGCTTTCCAAGGTGACACTCAGGAAGTGGCAGGGCTGTAAAACTGAACTGTGCTCCCAAATACTACCTGTGATGCCCATGGCTCGTTTCTGAGAGCTCAGGCACTGCTGGCAACAGCTTGGGGAAGTGTGAACTGCTGTAAGTAGTGTTGTGGGTCTCTACAGATGCCGAAAACTTGTGTGCACCAGAGCTGGGTGTCTTGTGGGTGTTTGCTCTTCTAGTTTTACTCTGCCGCTTGACCTTGCATGGATGGAGACAATCCATTTGAGGCTATGGACACAGCAAAGAGAGTTCCAGTTGTCTAGCTGAGCACCTTCACATCAGCAATAAAAGGCTTTGCAGGGCTTATATACACCCGCATAGATACTGCTGTGACTGCTGCATTCAGGTGGTTGAAGAAAGACCAGGCTCTGAATGTCCAGCTGAGGCACATCCAGAAAATCCCCCAAGAAATGCCTGGACAAATGAAGGAGTCCCAGGAAGCCCTGGGCTGTGTGAACACTCCTGGTGCTGCCAATCCAGCGAGGGATGTTGTGATCAGGGCCCTCCCAAAGAGGTGAGGGAGCTGAGGAACCTCGCTGCTGCCTGGGTAGCATGGACCTCCCACTGATCTGCACTTGCTGGACAAGAATAGAATAAGTGGTTAAGTGTGGAGACACCTTTAGGGCACAGTCAACATGAGGTGCATCAGGCAGGGGACAAATGGAGATGGGGTGAGCTTGAGCCATCAAGGGATGTGGAGATGGGAGAAGCACCCTGGCTGGTTCAGGGCTTCGAGTTGGTCCATCTGGCTCTGTATGGGGCTCAGGAGATCTGTCCTGGATGTGCCCAACATCTTCCACAGCAGCAAGGTGGTGTTTGCTGGCCTGTTTCACAGAGCTGGTCACCTTGGGAGGGATCTGCTACCACTGGGTGAGCAGAGGAGGCCCTGGGGTAACAGCACAGGGTGAGCTGTGGGGGGACTGGGAGCAATATGGTACTAGCTGGGAACATCCCCCCTTAAACTCCACCTCCTCCTGAACTGTAGTAGTTTCCTGGGGCAGCTCCTGTCCAGAGTGCCCTGCACCTCCAGGCCATGGGAACGAGCTGTCTCTCTGGCTGATATCATGGGGTCTGCTACCTGTGGCTGATGTTCCACGTTGCCTTCGATCCTCTGTGGAGGAAGGATGCTGGGCAGAGGTAAGGGGCCAGGCCACAGTCACATTCACTTATTACAGTCCTCAGATCTAGTTAGCAACCAGGTGAGCTGTCACCAGAGGACCTGACGGATGGGGAAGAGAGTTCCCTCCTTCCTGAGGCGGGAAATGAAGCTAATCAGACCTCGGACACCTTAATCCAGCTCTGATCTGATTAATGACCCTGAAGTCTGTGAACTCATCAGCACCCTGGCATCTATCACTGCCTACATCCCGCCCCTTCTGCCGGCCACCGCCCGGCATGGCTCTCCTGTGCACAGCTCTGCGCTCTGGCTCTCTGCCCTGCGTGGCATGGGCTGCGTGCTGGCTGCTCCAGCTCTGCACAACCCTCTTGCAGGGTCCCAGTGTCTGGCTTTGACTCACCTGGAGGAGGGAACTCCCTCCATGATTTTCCTAGATTTCTTCATTGGGGTGATTCCACCCGGGTTTTATGGCTGGTGTCTGCAAAGATTTCTTGCTTGCGAAATTCAAAGGCTGCAGCTTGGCTGCTTGTACTTGCGTCACCCTGGGATCAGTGAACTGGGCACCAGTCTGGGCTGCTGATCCTTGCAGGAGTTCCTTGTCTTTGGGGAGCCTCCTTGGGTAGTTGTGCCCCAGTGCAGCAGCCCCAATCTCTGGCCTGGGTCTCAAGGTATGTTCCCTGTGCAAAGCTAACAAGCCATTGCAACCCTTGGAGCCAGTCCTGGGGACTCAGGTAAGGAAGCAGTGGCTCTTCCCTTGCTGCTGTCACCATTGCAGGCTGTTGATCTGCAGCAGAAGAGTTGTCCTACCTCCGCTGTGCCCTCTGCTCCCTGGATACTTGTTGCAGATTTCCCCTGTGCTTGGGAGCCAGGCTCCTCCATTCCTCCCCAAATCTTGTCCTGCCCATGCCTGCTGCTTGGCAGGGCTGGCTACTCACATGGGGGGAGAGGGGAAGGGCTTGGGGTCCTTTTGCTTGGCAGGGACATTGGCTTCTGTCCTGGGAAAGCAGAGGGGGATGGATTTGGTGGGGGGAGAGCCCTACAGCCTCCCTGATGGTGGAGAGAGGGTATAACAGCAGGCACAGGCGTGCTGGGGGTGGAAAGGGACACTGTTCCACCTTCAGTACCCTCTGTCAAAGTAGGGTGTGCTACTGTGGGGTGACATCCACCCCAAATCCCCTCTGAGCAAATCCAGCTCTGGGCTGTCCATGGGGCTGATTCCTGCCCTCCTCCCCCCCAGGGAGGCAGCTGGAAAAGGGCTGTTGTGTGCCTGTTCCCACACAAAGATTTGAGGCCACCCAGTGAAGCTCATGGGTGCTGGGCTCAGGCAAAGGAAGGAGGAAGTTGTCCCACATGTGGGACCTTTGGAGCTCCCTGTAGTGGGGTGACGTGTGTGCAGGGAGCTCAGCGGGCTCCAGACCAGACTGGATGGGCACAGGGAAGAGAAGCCCCTGGGGTTACAGAGCAGAGAAAGCACAGGAGGCTGAGGAAGGCCCCATATATCCCTGCCTTTCTCCTCGCTGGGCATCTGCTTGCAGCTTCTGTCGGACACAGGATACAGGGGGGTGGAACCACCTTTTGCTCAGGGAATACAGCAGTACTGGAAATGCTGAAGGGGGAAGAAATACAGGGATGGGAGCTCCCTTTAGCCATTATAATATTTAGGCAGGCCAATAGCGGCTGGCTCTCCTACCCTTCAAAAAAAAAGAGCAGGACCCATTATCGGACACAAACAAGCAGAGGCTTGTCTCGCTGTGTCAGCATGACACAAAAAGGTGGGACCCAAGGACAGACGGATGCAGACCCTTGATGCCAGAGACCAGAGATGCACTTGCATGTGCTCTGCCCCTC
>NW_009217991.1:0-328 GCF_000690835.1 Fulmarus glacialis | reverse complement strand
CCCAGCCCAGCCAAGGCTTTCCTCTCTGCACTTCCCTGGTGCCACTCTCCAAGCTGTGTCTTGCCTGGGAATGGTAAGACCGGGCAAATGAGTAACAATCTGCTTGTAGGCACCTGCTCTGTTGGCATCTTGGACAGACATGGGTGACGGAGGGTGGTGGCCCCTGTGTGTGTCTAGCTCAAGTTCACTGAGAAACAGCACAGCTGGACACTGCCGCTGATCCTGGTGCACGGGGTGCGGAGGGGCCTGCTGGTGAGTGAGCACCCCTCCTGCCCTCCCAGCCAGGCGCTCTGCCCCCCAAAGGCCCGGGTGCTCCACAGAGCCAGGG
>NW_009217990.1:37663-38160 GCF_000690835.1 Fulmarus glacialis | reverse complement strand
ACTTCTGCCAGCTCCCTCAGTACCCTTGGTGGATTTAAAAGTGCTGCATAAAGGTGCTGCAAAATGCAACTGTAAAGGCTGCATTTTGATTTTGAACACAACAGTTTGGAGGTATCCCCTACTCAGATGATGAATACTGGGAAAAGACTGATAGTATCTCTAAAGCACTACAATTTCTTTATATATTCATCCAACATATGTTTAAAAACCTGTATATATGAATTCATTATGATTTTACCAGCTGACCCTTGCCCTTTTTTTTAAACCCCAGATGACAGAGATATTGTGACCTTGAAAAAATTATGTGAAATGAAATTCCCACCACTGAATAAGATTTGTCACTTTGGGCTGTGTTCTACATTGTGCCCAGTATCTATCCAAGTTAAAGTGATATAAAATGAGTGTAATTTATTTTGCATATTACTAAGTTTTATTCATAGTGGTATGACATCATCATTGTTTCATAGTGATGAAAACGCTTAAAATAAAGAAATAAT
>NW_009217990.1:25841-37640 GCF_000690835.1 Fulmarus glacialis | reverse complement strand
TCATTTACTCTTATCTTCATCTTAAATAATATATTAGTCACAAATGGTGTTAATATGAGCTGTTACTAATGCACTTTGTATTCAAACAGGCTCACAGGCAAAACCAAACCAAAGAGAAAAAGAAGTCAGCTGTGTGACAATTAGTCTGAGGTCAGACTTTCCAGAAATGCTGAGTTTTGGGCTAAGGCAAAGCACAGAAAGCTTTGGCCTCACCAAAGCCTTTGGCACGAGGTCAACAGCGACTGGAAAAGAAGAGTTTGGTGGAACGATGTCTGCATTTGACTCTGCGCATGCTTGCCTATCTTGTTGAGTTGCAGATGATGGGATGTAAAGGCCAACTCCAGCAGGGGTACCAAGACATGGAAGCTGCTTCTGTTTTTAAAGCCTGCTCACAGCTGCCCGGGCTCCTCACAGACCCCCCAGCCTCTGCTTCCAGGTGCTGTTTTTGATGACACTTAACTCCAGGAAATTGTGTCGAAGCAGAGACAGTCTCAGAACACATGAAACAGAGAAAAAAGGCTCGGATCACACTTCTGCCATTACCATGACATATATGCATCACCTCAACCTCATCAAAGAGCACGCCGCACAGCTTAGTCCCCCTTCTGAAGGGCTATGAGGGCAGGAGCAGCAAACACACAGGGCACGAGGTCCCACTTGAGCTCTGTTCCCAGCATCAGTTCCAGGCAGGAGGATCTATGCCTCCTTATCCTAAAAATACTACATGCACTAATTTGGTACCATACAAGGCCAAAGCAAAATCTAATCCGAGTTCATTTTTTCCCAAAGATGGTTACAGATTAACCTTCTCTGACGGCAGGAAATAAGTTGCTGGTACTCCAGATATATTTTATTATTCGGAGCCTTCTCATTTAATGACTGAATCAGAGGTGACATGGCTGGGAGAACAGGGAGCTCATTAACATCCATCAACATGTGGTATACAATATGCTAACTTCAAATCTGTCATTTGTACCCCAACTCTGTCATGCTCCTTTAGTACTAGTCAGCTAATGAAAAGTACAGCAGTTTGGATATTTTGACAGAGAAAGAAAAAAAGCAGTGAATTAAACTGGCAGTGACAGCAATGCATAGCCATGGAATGAGGAGGAGGAAGGAGATTGTGCTGCTCCACACAATAACGATGGTTAGAGGTGAAAATAAGTTTGCCCAAATGCCAGCACTGGTTGGAAGCACTCATGACCTCATGAGGATGACAGCAGTGACCCTCTTTGCAAACCAGGAGGTAGGACCTGAAACTGCAGAAACTGCTTCTGCTTGCTCACTGTCGCCTTTTCTCTTCAATGCAACTTAAAAAGAATAATGCTCTCCTAACTTTAAAACATAAAAGTTTCTACTGAAAAGAAACTGTTATTCCAGAACTTGGCTGGGTCAGGCAATATATAGGACCTAGTAACTTGTACAAGAAATCTTCAGACGTCCAAAGTCCAGACAGCACCTATTACATACCTGGCAGAGCTCCAGGAATATTTTATAGGACAGAGATGTTGGGCTCCTCAGGACTCCACAGCCTCACTCGAGATAAGACTAGCTGCAGTGTGTAATGGATCCTAGGGAATCGGAGCTTTTGACATTACTTATTTTGGGCCATTTCTTCCCACTGTATGGGATTCGGCTTGCTCAGCAAACCCAGCACAGTCCCAGTGCTGGCCAGCTGATCTGTTAGAAAAATTTTCAATCTGTATGGAGCAGTTCAAGGGCCAAAGACTACAAAGCAAGAGTAGACTGTGTAACACATAACCAGATCCTACACTAAAATGCAATATTAGAATGTAATAGGCAGCCAGGGCCTATAATAAAGTCGTTTTAGCTGGTCAAAATGGAAAAAGTATAATGCTAGCAGACAGCATCCGATATCTTTACATTTCATTCTGAGACGTAATCAAACCAGCTCCTCTCCACAGCAAGAGGAAATTCGACGACAAGCTACAATTTGACAATTTTAGGCCTGTCCACTCCTTATGGTTTCCAATATGATGAAAATAATAGCTTAAACCAAAATTTGCCTCAAGGACTCTGATCTTTTCTTCAAAGAAATCAAACAATGAAGGAAATAGCTCTTAAGTCCTATTAAATACATACTGAAAAAGCACTTTAAAATCATCTGTCTGGATAGTTTCAAGTGACTTCCATATTGTGCGTTATGGCATGAAGCTATTTCCCCATGTATTTACTTCCTGTGACACCGAGTCAAATTAAAAAAATATAAAAAGTCAGTCTAGAGGGCCGGGTCATGAACGACATTGTGCATTGCAGTCAAAATGAAGATTTGCTGCTTGGGAAGTGGAAGGAATAATTTTCTATCTGGGTCCTGTAGTGGTTCACAGCAATTGCCCCATCCATAGCGACCCACAGATGACTGCACAGCGTTCATTAGAACAAGCACTAATGGAAGTGGCCGATCCAGCTGAGAGTAACGAGAGCCGACTGGTCTAACGCATTGCAATTGACCGGCAGAGTCCCAGAACAATTTATGGAGCTTAGAAGTAAACACAGAGTATTGTGGCTTGACACAATACCAAAAGAAAAAGTGGTGCCTGCATCACAAATACAGACCTCTCCCTCTGCTAACTACTTTATTAATGAAACTGTAAATGAAGACAGGCACTAATACAGTCAACACACTACTAGATATGGGTTAGTTATGAAAGTAGTAGCATTTAGAATAGAATTAAGACTTATCTTTAAAAATGTGGTTCTAGAGAACCAAAAAGTGACTTTGACAAGAGCACTTTTAAATTTTTTACCACTGAACAATTATTGTTTTTTAGACTGAAAAAGATTAAATGAAATATTTTCTGAAACTTGCTTTATAATTTTAAACAGTGCAAAATGGATCTCGTATAGCTGGTAATCTAGATGGACACTGGGCTGAAACATACATACATTTTGCTATCATCCCTCTAACCCTGATGTACGTACACAAAATCCGTTTATAAATCCACTGTGCAGATTAAATACAACATGTTAAATAGCTTTTCCTGGATTTATTTGGAAAACTGAGTTTCAACAATTTATACTCTAAATTGACATATGAGAACATAGAATCATCATTTTCAGAACTAAACACTAAGACATTTGTAAAGAAAAGGCAGGTTGCAAGGACAGTCAAGCTCCCATTCTCCAGTTGACTAAAGTTTACAAATTTGGGGCGGGGGGAATTTTGACAATTTTCAGAGGAAAATAGTTTTCTTCAAAAACAACAAAGATAACACAAAAAATCCCACCCCAAACCAGCAAACCTTTGGTTACTTGGAGTCCCTCTACCTCACCAAAACATACATTTTCCTACTGGAATACTTGCATTTCGGTCATGCGTCTTTCCATCAAAAAAATAATTCGAATAGATAACTCTAGCAAGCCCAATAATTAAAGCTTCTACTATTCACTTAAGTACAAAAGATGCCAACTAGAAAGTTATGGAACTGAAAACCATTGATCTCCTAGATCAATGCAAGTCTTGAAAATCATGGACAAGCCATCGTTTATTTCAGGTAGAATTTTACTTGAGTAAATGTGCATTTGTGGCTACAAGCTTTATTCCAATAGGAATATTTAAGCTTCACTTATAAATTGCTGTTTGTTTCTGAGCAAGGAAGGAAACACCTAAGAATAGCCAATGGAAATTCACACACTGCAAATATCAACTTGTTGGATTGTCCTGCCCTTAAACTGACACAGAAGGAAACAGAGCTCTCCAAGTGCCCCCTAATTCTCTGGCATGTGCTTCTTACAAGCTGGGTCAATGCAAGGTAGAGAGCAGCTGAGAGTGGCTGTTGCTATTCTTCTCCAGCTTAGATAAGCAGGAAAAGGACCAGAACCAGCTGAAATGGAGTAGAAGGCTTGAAGCATTTTCCATACTTTCACAGAAAGGAAGAAACTTTTCTGGGAGCCTATCTACACTGCAAAAGAGAACGATACACTTTGAATTAGGTCAAAATTACAACTCCCCGTGACTACTTCTGAAGGTGCAAGCTGCCTTTTCATATAACTAAAATGAGAATTTTCTAATCTAACCCCTGGCACACATCTGTTGAGCGCAACATCTGAGAAAGTAAGTATGGGCTTTCTCATTTCCTGAGGCTGCAGCCTCCCCCAGCAGACCCTGTGCAACCCTCCTTGCACCTGGGGAAAGGCAACAAGAATACACATGATGGAAGTCTCCAGGCCATCAGGGTGCAATCTCTACGCCAGCTAGCTACAGCAGAGGCCACCGCCATACTCATATACACCACGTCTGGTGGTACTGAGGAAAGCTAGACAGGTGCCCTAGGAAGGAGGCTGCAGGTAGTGGACGCCCATGTATGTACAAGACCGTTTGAATAGGAGAAGGTGGATATTGTTTTCTTGTTGGCTTTCTAAAATCATTAAGACAACTTTTCTTTATGACCAGTCTGCAAAAAAGCCCAAGCAAAAACCACAGAGTGCTATTCATTGAGCAGTCTCCCTTCCATAATAATTCTGAAACTACATTCCCAAAAGAAGACAGAAGCTGAACGGTCTTCACCAGTTTGTCTTTCCAAGTTACTGCTCTTTTCTGCTCATCTTAATTACCTGCTTTAAGCACAGGGCTTAGGTCAGGTGAACCTGTGATGTCACTAGGAATCAGGTGACAGCTGATGTAATTAGGTGAACCCAATCAACACAGGAGGAACAGGGATCTGGGTCACAGTCTTGGCAGATTAATGAATATGCATCCCCGCAAGGTCATTTGCCAGAAACTGAATCTCAGCAGCTTGTGGCAATTTTACTGCTGTCCTGCTTTGCTCTGAAGCAGCGAAGCGAAAACATGCAATGCTAAGGGTGTAACTGGATGACTCAATTTGCTGATACATTTGAATATTTATGCTGTTTAATGGACTTCTTGAAAAATTAAACTGATGTTCAAGTCCCATTTGGTAGATTAAGACAGAAACCTAATGTATCTCTAAAGATTTTCTTAGGATGTGGCATGATGCCTTTAAAACATAGCATTCTTCTAAGCAAGTATCCATTATGATGTTTTCTTATGCCACCAATGGGATAAGATAACATGCCAGTTCAGTTTATATTTTTACATTTTAGAAATAAAATAGCAAATTGTTTGCATTTATACTTCAGCTTTTGCTGCTATCAACTCTTTGCCTCCTTCACTTTTCTCAGGTTAGAAAAGCAAATGGCCTGTCTAGGAATGTAATAATTTTTCAACTTTATATAGACTACACTAGCTTGAAAAGTCTCTAAACTGCATTGCTCTACCCGAAGAGTACTATGTGTCCTGGGAAAGGATATCCTGAAAACCACTGGGGAGTCAAGGCTGCCATCACTGCTGGCAGCATAAGACACCAGGAGCACAGAGAGCCACGATCTGTACAGATGCAGCAGGAGAAGCTGAATCACAGAGGTGCAGGAGGGAAAGACCCAAACATAACAGTCTGGAGAGCATCCACTAAAACTAAGTGTTTTCAGGCCACACTTCAGAACCAGATTGGCAAGAGAGTCACAGAGATGGTGGCCCAGCTAAGCAGATGGTGTTCTCCCAGCACAGCCTGCGCAGAGAGCCTTCCATCTGCTAGCGTGTTCAAAACAGACTAGGATAGGAATTACGGGACTTTTATTATAAACAACATCTTTAATACTCTCTGAAAAATATTTATTTGATTCCATGTTAACATTGATGAACTCAGGCTACATAGCCTCAGAAATACTCAGGAGGGGCTGAAAAGATTAGCAGGAGCAGCAGATTGCTGCTTTTGGTGTGCAAAGTCACAGCTATTACACAAGCTGCAGAAGGAATTTCAGCTGTTAACATGACAAAATGCTGTTGCTGCTGTTTTCTTTAAAAGAAATGCTGGGTACCTGGACACACATGTGCATATTTACCAGACACCTAGCTAATAGCATTTTTAATACTTTTTTTTTTTTTTTTAACAAGAGACGTTTCTGCAGTTAGAATTGTATCACAGATAACTGGTTCTTTACATAGTATCTCCTGATCATTGCTTCCTCAGAAGCAAAATGACTACTGAAGTTTTACACAGGCATGGAGCCACAGACGTGGCTAGTAGAGTCTGTGACACAGGTTTAGCATGGGAAGTCTATAGTGCTTTTCCTTTTTTTTTTTCAACTGCAATTATTATTCTATGCTTATGCTAACAAAATTGTTTAAAAAAATATCCAAGCCCCAATAAACAGTAGTATTTATTTCCATACATTTTCTGCAATGTTGTTATGATACATGGCGACATAGTAAGATCGTGCAATCTAAGGAGGACTGGATCATCACCTCTTGGAGAGCAGCTCAAAGTGCTAGGGGAAACAGAGCAGCCACTAGGCAGCATCTGAGGAGAAGAGCATGTGTCACCCTCTCCAAAGTCCTTGAAAAAGCATCTCTAACTAAAGCACGAGCTGCTGCTGCTCTGGGTTAAATTCTCAGGGAGATGCTATAAAATTTCCTAATTTCCTAATTTGTTACCCACCAAAACTGCCACACCATTCAAGGCAGCGCAGCTGTCCTCCCTCCAGCCTTGCTGCTGCCAGGAAGCCCCAAGCAAATGCGTAGGGCAGCAAGACCGTGCACGCACCTTCCCTCCGGGCCAGGGCAACGCTCACCTGCTATTCCAAGAGAAAAGGGTAGCACGCAGGATCAAATGAGATGAAAGCAATTTTATTTTACTTTTCTATTTATTTATAGAGAACTAAGAAATAGCTAAAAGAGAAAATAATTAAAGTGTACAAAAGCAAGGAGAAACTAATTGGGATGGTAATAAGGGAATATTAGGGAGGATCATGTGTACCAGGAACAAGAGGCAATATAATAAAATTAACAGGTAATATCAGAACAAACTTTTCAACAGTAAGACTCCAGCAAAATCTTACAAATTATGTTAATAGCATGGGTTTGGAATGTTTTAGATCAAATTATATCTGCTTGGATCATTTAAACATTTAGAAAAATCCTGCTTTGATAAAGATACAAATTACGGAAATAAGAGGCATGTTTCATTTCCAGTGCCTATGCATTTGTTTTTCTGGGTGGGGCAGCACTTAACATTGCTGGAAAGCCATTAAGCAACAGTAGCCAATTTCTAAACCACCTGCTTTACACTAACACTGTTTCCAAAATAATATCTTAAGGGACTCTTTAAATTTGCATCTCAGAGTCAATGCAATATTCATGGATTGCAGTATTTGTTCATGGCTCTTCCTGTAGTTAATTCTGTCATTCCACTACCTCCAGTATTCAGGAATGGGAAAAATTAAATCATAATAATAATTAAAAAAAAAAAAAAGATGTTGGGGAAGTCATCCATATTTACACAAATGGTTTGTTAGTTGAAGACTTTTTGGAAAACCTAGAAATATATTTTAGAATACTTAACCTCATGAATACATTCATCATTAAGTTACAGCTCAAACCAAGTAACAGTTCAACTTTTCCCTTGTAAAACATTTTTCCTGCACTGCCTTAGAGCCTGCAATACATAACATGTGGAAGGAGATGAAACCCCTGCTACGTGGGGAAAAAGAAAATTAAAAAAAACCTCAATGGTGAGAAAAAGCACTGAAACAGCAGCAGTCCTCACTGATGTCTGGATGTCCGTTCTAACAAGGGCAGCAGAGCACTATTTTAACAAAGACCCTGGAGACAGCTCAGAATTTCTTAAGTACAGTACTTAAGCACCTGAAAGCACAGACATCTACATAATTTTTAGGGCTAGGCAGCATCACCCTAAATATAAAGATGGCATATCGAAACATGGATTATTCCCTGTAAAGAGTAGTTATTAGCAGAAAAGGAGAAATGGGAGGGCCAAGGAACAGATAGAATCAGGTCTACAGTAACCTAAGGCTTGTGAATTCCCTTTTTACAAATCCTCAAACAGGCTCCTTTCCCCCCCCTCACAAACAGAGGGAAATTATCTACAAGGGGAGAAAATGTGAGTGCAGTGACCTAAAATGTTTTTTGCACTTAACTGGTCTTGCTAGTACCAAATGGCGATGTCTCAGCTGTGGTTTAATAACTACAATGGAGGGAAATGAGTATTTTGCTCCTGGAGAAAAGCAAAAGAACCAGCCCAAATCAGTTTTACAGAGAAGATAGTAATTGCCATAAGATGTCAGCATTCACAAAGTAGTATCATACAGATTTGTACACTTGCTCCCATTTTAAGAAATCAGAAATAATTTGGTACCTCAGATGTAACTGTCAGTGGTGTGTAAGTATTGAAGCTGACAAATGACTATAACATAACTGTTTGTCTCCCTGTGAAGGCTGAGGAGCTCAGCTTGCACTCAATCCTGTATATACACTGATTTTCTTTTTTGCCTTCAAATTCTCTACAGGCTGAGTACATGGTATCACAGGTAAGCAAAAGGGAAGAAAGGCGGTGGAAATCACTGGGAACTATGAAAAATGTTCTGGTAAACAACAGGCATGCACAGTTACATATGATAAAGTTTCTGTGAGCTATTGTCAAACACTGAAACACAGTACAAAGCTCACTGAAGTAACAGCGTCGTGGTCTCTCTATATGGCCAGTTCAGAGGGGAAGTTGTTTTCTGATGTAAATTGTGCTAACAGATGGTTTGTTTCAAGAGCCTAGTGATAAAGTTGCATGGATGTCCTAAGACTCACGCAACTTTAAATGAATTAGGTTGGCAATTTCTTCCTCGTAGAAAATTACCAAGAACTGTAACTTGGGACTGAGGCACTCCTACTTCAAACAAGTTTACAGACAACATATGAATTCCCCTGAACTTTAACCACAGATGTTTGATTGCTTTTGCATAATAAATTGATGGTTAAAAGATTAAGTCATATCTAAACAAAAGGAAAGTGTTTTAAAACTGGGCAAAATCCTCCCAGCTGCTTTATTCTTTTGCTTAGCCTCAGGGAACACATCTGAAAGAGTGCACCAGCCAGGACAGATGGCAGCCAACACATTCCTTGAGTCATACATCTTTGCTTATACTAGGTCATGGTAAGTGCCTCAAGGCAGTGAATGTGAACTACCAGCAAGTCATGTAAAATGTGCCCAGAAGGTACCATCCAACGTTCATTTCGTATAAATTAACCTGCCAAAAGGAATGTGAATGATTGCCTTACTCTTTTGTTCTATATAGTCAACCGTTCCTAAGGGGAACCATACAAAACTAACCAAACTTGCCTGGTGGCAGACTGAGCAGTCCCAGTACTATGTTCAGCAAAAAGCTATGGTTAAGGGTCAGCACTGATACACTCGGGCTTGTAGAGAACAGCCTGAAGAATACCAGCACCAGATGCTAAAGCTTGGAGGTCATATTAATACAGTGGCTTGTTTAAGGCAGCTCATCAATAGAGAAGTACGTAGGTTATCACAAATGCTGCACAGCACAAAGGAATCTCATTTATTCTCTTCCCCTGTCAGGCACTGGATGCTCCCCATGTACCTTCTATGCTTGTTGCTCTAAATCATGAAATCTGCAGACTACAAGGACTCATATGCCAACACTTCCTTCTCAGTATCGTATTTTGTAGCAATAAAGGCCTTATTACTACCACTACAGAGTATTTTAAGGGAATGTGAAATACTCACAAGTGAATGTTGACCCATCTCACCTAGACTTCAAATGGCATCTCTTGAGAGATGGAGGAGTAACTGTCCATATCTAAAAAGCTCCAGATGCAGGGAGGCAAATAACTCAAAGCTCTTTGCAGAAGAGTGAAACTCAGGTTGCCCCAAAAAGAGATTCACATCAGCTGCCAGTTACTTGGAATAAAAGTTTATTCCTTAAATACACCATATAAAAAAAGAGGCCCAGTCCATCAGCATGAATGAATGACATAAGGTACATGAATGAATCAACATAAGACCAGAACAAAGTGCAGAAGTAGGGAAGTGCCATGTGTCAACAGCAGAGGAGAACAAAGTAGAAAAATACAGTAGCTTTGGACAAAATGGAGGTACAGCTTAATATCTTAGTTCACCTTGGGCTGGTGATTAAAGACAAGGTAAAAATAAAAACTGATTTCACTGTGTCACTTGCTAATCTTTATACTTATGTATTGATATATATATATACACACACGCTAATATAGGAAGACATTTCGCTATGGAGATTTAAAAAAATCTGCTAATAATGTTACAACTGTAAAAAAATGTCAGAGGTAAGAGTCATTAACTCCACCCAACAAATAATGGCTCTTGAATACAGCAGACTGCAGACTTGCCATGATGACCACTGCCTGATAGGAAGTGGATCCACTTTGGAAACAGACAAATTACAAGTTTGATGAAGAACAAGGACAACCGTTTTGGAAGCAAAGAGTCTTTCCCATTCTTGTAATTGCACAAACTAAAGCAGATATATGACTTTCTGAAAAATAGGAAATTAACTAATTGGCAATTAGCAAAAATCTCTGTGGACCTACTTTTCTCCTCAGGGCCAGGAATACAAGGATGAGAGTAGAATAGTGTCAAAAAAGGCAACAAAAAAGAATACAAATTAAATTTTGCGTTTCATAAGCTGTTACTGCAATTCTTTTACTCTTTTTTGTATAGGACATTCTGAAAAGATTGAAACTTCAATGGTTAATTTATAAGCTTGCATTTTTTTATTAAAACATTTTGTTCTTCTTAGTGTTTGTCCTCTGCTTTTTCACCTTGATTTTAACTTGAAAATATGCCCACATTTTCTCTTACATAATAGTAATTGAGCTAATAATACAGTGACATATAGAAGTGTATTTGCTCCCTGGAGGTTTCAATATGCACTGTGGGTCAAGAGAGAAAATATTTTAATGGATTGCTACACAATACAAAATGAAGGTACTTTCAGGTAACACAGGACAACAACTGAACGACAAAATAGAAGGTAGAAGGATTTGAAATGCAACAGGCAGAATACAGTCATCTATTGAAATGAAAGTCAGAGGGAAACTTACGTAGACAAGCATGTAATTACCCAGGCTGAAAGGTGGCCAGGATACTGAGTCAACACAGCTTTACTTTTGCAGAAACAAATGGGTCAGATGCTGAGTTAATATTTGCATGTAAAAAGTAGGGGATTCAGCAGCAATGCAGCGGGTCACAGGTTAAGCACAAATTGGGGAAAGAATACAGACCAGCACGTTAAGTAATTTTCCACCCCAACTGTACTCTGCCTGATCAGGCTTAGAAACACCCTGAGCAAAACTGACAGCAGTACAAAAAGGAAGGAAGGAAATAAAGGAACAGTATTACACCACAGAGGAGTTGTTGTAAAGTGTTTACGGTTTTGAGACTGGTTGTAGATGAGTAAGATGGGGAAAGGTTTTCCAGGGAAAAGCTCTGTGAAGTTTCCACATAAACAAAAGTAAATATTTTGGGCATGATTCTGTTCTCCTTCCTGCAAATCAGGAGTAACTCCGCCAAAGGCAACCTTGTAAAACTTGTTCAAGAAGGTCCATTGTGAGTTGAGATGAATGGTCATGAATGCACTAAAGAAAGATGATTACCTACTATCAGATTACATTTTTACAGCCCTTACATGCTGTAAGATAACAGCTGTTTTCAGAGAAGTGCTGCAAAATACCAAATCCATTCCTTTAATCCATACCAATGGATTTTTAGTGGTAAAATTAACTGGATGCAGACAGTTGCTTCAGGTATTACCTGTCACAGGGAATATGCCATCAGTCTCTAGAGAGAACAACCTGGACGGTTGTGCAAGAGATCACGTATTGCCAGTCAGGGCTTTCAGCTGCAGGTACTGTATGTGCCAATAACTTGACTACATATTGCAGAACTGTGGAAAATTTGACGGGCCAGAATTAGT
>NW_009217990.1:0-25810 GCF_000690835.1 Fulmarus glacialis | reverse complement strand
AAAATGTTCTCTTTCCCTCCTTGACCTGTAAACCCTGCTGTTTTTCTCTTTTGACTAGACTTCCTACCTAGTCTATGCTTCAAATATTATGCTCAGGTTTTCAGTGAAAAGAAACATAGATGGAATAGTTACCATAGAGTAACTCTGAACAGTACAGAACAGGCAGATTTACTACTTCAGGGATTTTCTACAGCTGTACTAAAGGGCATTGTTATGAAGACAAGCTGCCTAAAATGCGGTAACAACCACTCGCAATGAAGCACTGATGCAGGTGTTCACCAAACAGGGCAGAGAACAGAACTGCTAGCTACATGGCACTGCTGCTCTACTTCAGCTACAGGCACAGGTGCCAGTCTCACTACCCAGTTTACTTTTCTGCCCTTCATTAGGATGCAAATAGCTGAGCATCCCAAACTCCTCGAGACTAGAGCTGGTGAAACATTTCCTGATGAACTGAAGTTTTGTCAGAGAACATCCATTTGTTGGCTCCTAATATTTCCTCAGAAACATCTTAGGTTTGCTAAGCTTTTGCTGCAGCCAGAACAGGAACCCTTGGTAATCTGTCCTATGACGCCAGGTATTAAATCTCCCTGGTAAACGTATAGATCTAGAAATCAATCAGGAGTCTTGGAGAGGTCCGCTACCTCTGGAGCAAGGACACTGAAGATGGAAACAAGGGATTTATCAGCCTTAGAACAAAGCACGCTGGCTCAGACCAAAGGCCCACAGAGACCAGTATTTTCTCTCCAACTGCAGCCTTTAGCAGTTGTCCAAAAAGGAAGAGGAGGACATGGCATGAACGTACTGATTTTTCCTGAATATCCTGCCAGCACTGGGGCTGTGGGTCAGGGAATTCCTGAGCTAAAGGTAGTCTTTATACTCAGGAGCCACTTAGAGTTTCTTATGCCATTAGTTTGTCCAGTCCCATTTGAACCCATATATGCTATCAGCATCTAGTAGCAAGGAGTTCCACAGCTTAATTACACAGACAATAAAGCAGTAGCTCATTTCACTGTTTTAAAGGTGAAAAGTTTCATCTGGTAGCCCTATGCTCTTGCTTTAGGAGAGAAGTTTGGCCAGCCTCTGCTCACCTTGTCCAAGTGCCATGATTCTGTAGGTTTCTATCACAGTTCCCTCAGCTGTCTCCTTTTTATGCTGAAGAGTTCTTGATTATTTAGCTGTTCCTCATACAGAAGCTTTTCCGCATATTTGTCTACACTAATTGCTCTTCTTTGTACTGGTCTCATTTCTGTAGCATCCTTTTCTGAAATGCGGGAGGACCAGAGATGCACACAGTACTCGGATGCACCATACAATTCTATAATGGTATAATAACGCTTAGTTTGTTCTCTGCTTTTCTCTAATAATTCATAGCAGTCCATTGTGTTTTACAATAGCTACTGAGCGCTGTGAAGACATTTTCATGGAACTGTAATAACCCCAGCATGTTTTTTTACTGAGTGGCAATAGTCAAGCCAATCATTGTGTATATAAAGTTGGGATTATTTTTGCCCACAAACATCAGTTTACATTTATCTGTATGAATATCATCTGTGATTTTATTGCACATGCAGTGTTGCAAGGTCTTGCACTTTCTTCATAATTAGTCTTTTCCTTAACTATGCTGAGTGACACAGTACCACTAAACTCATTGTTTCCCTTGTCTCTCCCCTTCCAGATTATTTATAAACAGCACGGGTCCCACACTGAGAAAGCTTACCATTTAATTCGCTGCTTTTCCTCATTTTTCCAAATGTTTCTTCCTCAATGAGACGATCCTCTTATTGCTACTATGGCTACTGAGCTTTCTTAGGAGCCTCTAACAGACATACCATATGGGTCCCCCCCCAGATTTCAGGCTATAACAATCAATTCCTAAGTCGTAAAAACTGTCTGTGGCTCTTCTCTTATCCATACATTAAGCCAAATAAGATTCTTCCACTGCAGAACTTCCAACCAAACACAAAATTTTAAAACATTACCCTCTCAAGGGACAATTTCTAGTCATACTGTGTCTGAAGTATTAAGAGCAATTTGCAAGATTTTCACATCAATTATCCCTGAAGGGGTAATTGCATCAGTTTCATATCTTAAGTTCATGCTATTAAAGGGGGGGGAGGGAGGGGCCCGGAGTAATTCTGCTAACTGCAGGAAGAAAAAAAAAAAAAGAAGAAATGGATCTTAGAATCAGCGTTCCATATAATTTCTTAGTTGTTCCCAATATCTTGTTTCATCAGAGGTTTTTCCTCAATTTTAGCCATCAACCGATCACCAGTTGAACTGGATTAGCATTAACTTCCAGTGTGGAAAGGAAAGCTGTTATCTGTACAGTTGGGATTTAATCCTGCCTGAAACCGGAATATTCTTCACTGTTTGTATTACATAGCACCTGGGATTCCTAACCATGGATCAAGATTTTACTGTGCTGTCTGCTGCGGAGCACAAGAGAACCAGCTTTGCTATCTCAACTAGGCCAAGAAGAGTTCATCCCCTGTTCAGGATGAGGCTCTCCCCAATCTTCACACTGCCTGGACCTGAGTGTCCGAAATCAGAGCAATACCGACAGCACACATGCTTGACTAGTGAAACTGTAAGATGACATTGTGCGTGGGAGAGAGGCATCAGAGAGACGAGCCATCTAAGAAGCTCTCTGGAGATAAACACTCATAGTCAATACAGTGAGCACTTTGGCTTGGAGAACTCAGCCATGTTACTGTAACATTTGCCATTCGCCTAACGTGAAGTGTAGGAAATGCTGCAGATACCAATGCCGTCATACTCTTTATTGAATTCATAAACCAGGACATTTCAATTGGCCGTGGTAGCTGGCACACAGGACACTCCTTAGGCAGTTTTTATAGACAAAGTCAAAATGGAAATCTAATCCCCCCCTTCTATAATGGGCTTTTAGATAAACGAGGTTTCTGAATCCAGTTATGAATAATTCTAATAGCAGCAAACCAGAGAAATCCTTAAGTGCCTTTTTTGTGTGAACAAACTGAATCTTAATCCTGCTGGATTCTAACAATATTCACCCACAGATAAGGTGAAAGCTTTCAATGTCGTTTGGCTGCTCCAGTTTGTCTCTGATGGAAAAATTCTTGTAACACGAGCGGCAGCAGTATCAGGAGGCTTTCAAAAGGGACATTACTGTCAGAGTACACTGTATTACTATGGCCATTTGCTAAGCATTCGCATTCACCACGCTGTGGATGCATATGTAATGGGAAAATACAAAAAAGTTAAATGGGCTAAGGATGATGTGTTTAGAGCTAGTAATAATAAAACATACAGTCAGACAGTGAATATGCATGTTTTTCAATTGATTTCCCTGTATGTGGGTACTAAATCTGTGTTGTGACCACCTGAGCAATCTGGATAGATAAAATCCGTATTAAAATATTTCTGTTTGTTTTTTTTTTTTTATTGCTCAATGTTGCAATGGATTTTGTTTGTGAGCAGGATGGAGGAAGGTACAGTTTGCTTCTGTACTGAAAAATCTCTTTCGCAGAAAATGCCAAGACAAACATTTTTAATGACAGCTTTCTTCACAAATTTTTGTTTTGCCCTCAAGGTAGCTGAAGGGCAAATTTAAAGCCCTCAGTCTTAATTGGATTTTAAGTATTCAAAACTGACCCACATACAGCCTTATCTATACAAAGGCGTCCTCACTGCAGCTAACGGCAGCTCGGTACGATATATATCCAGGCTGTCAGGAGCAGCAGTCGAGGCTTGTTAGCTCTGGCAGCTGTTTTCAAAAACCAGTGAATTACTCTGAGCTGGCTTAAGCTGATCTGTCAATGCAAGTGGCTGCAGGAACTTGAGGGCTGTGCATGCGCAACATCCCACCGTCACCACCACTGCGGGTGAACTGCTAGTGACAGTGGTACACCTTCTGTATTAAAAAAAAAAAAAAAACAACCCCAAAACTGTAATGCAGGCAAGGCTCAGGCCTAGTGGAGAGGCATGTATGAAAGGGACAAACGTCTACATTTTCCAGTAGAGAGACAGTGTTAATTTTTACTATTTTTCTCTCAGGCAGTGAACTAGGGGGAGCATTGGTAGGTTGGGTCAGTTGAGGTGACAGCAGCTAATTGATTTCCAAAACAGGTGTCTCTCTGAAATAACTAAGCATCCGTGCATTAACTTTAATGGGTGCTGGAGCATAAGAATGCTCTGACCTCGCCTTGTAGCCAAAACAGGGATGTCTATCCTTGCAAATCCCTTGCAGAGAAATTGGATGCTGGGTATCAGGGAGGCACAGAAATCAGTTGCTTTAATGTGATATTAAGCATCTTAAATCACCGGTAATGTTGCCAGAAAAAGCAAAGAACTAACTGAATTTTTTAGTGACATATGAGAACAGCAGTATGAACACACATCCTGGCACAACAACTTAAACTAACATTCAGTTACATGGCATGAACAAAATCTTTCCAGCACACCACTGAAGAAACAGATTTTGTTTCCAAATGCTTATCAGTGGAATATTTAAGGAATTCACTTTATAAAATAGTTGAAATGCATTTACCCATTGCCAACATGCAAAGTCTATTCACCTCACGACAAGAAAGCTGGTACCTCTGAGATGGTACCGATACTCTAAGTTCCAGCTGCCTTTAATTTGGTTATCAGAATATTTTTCTCACAGAAAACTATGTGGTTTCCACAAGGAAGATCCACAAATTTATCCCTATTTTCTTGCAGGAAAATAGAAAGTAATATTGTAATTATTGTACAACTTTCTAGATAAATTACTTAATTTAAAATAAATTTTGCAATTCTTCAGCAAATATTTAGACATATAAACAAGAAAATATAGGATACAACAATAACTTTTATATGGGTAATGTCAAAATCAAAGATGAGAATCTCAAAAAAATGGCTTAAAGTTATCAGTTCCTAACCAAAAGCCTGAAAGGTAAAAAAGTACTTTCAACTTCAAGACTTAGCCAACTTGTGATAACTTTAATTATTCCATGGGAAAGATAAAGAAAGTACAGCTAGGAAAGTAGAAAGACTTTTCCAAACAGATTAAATAAAAAAGGAAAGAATAGATTTCTGATGCTACTTTGGTAGCAGTGAGAAAAAGAAAGTGAAAGACTGGATGCTAAGAAGCTAGGAGGAAAACAAGTGATAAAAAGTCTAGAGATACAGATTGAAAGGCCAAAATGAGTCCAAAAGAGATCAGAGGATACACTTTGACACAAAATATCTGGAAGCTGAAACTATTGGTAAAAGAGAGAGTCTTCCTATCTGTGTAAGGCAACTAAACAACCAATGGATGTTTTTCACAGCAGTATCAGCGGTCCTGTCCAACACGTTGTCCTAAACGGATCAAGCCTAAGAGATGGACAAGATTTGGTGATAAAGATCTTCTGACAGTCTGACATTGATTTAAACATTTCAAAGTGTCAGAAATGACAGAAGTGAGTAAATACAAAAAGGGGAAATGGTTAGAAAGCATGCGACAAGTGACAAATACTCAGTCATCTCTCATATTTTTAAAAAGAATATGGAAAGTACAAAAGACACCAATGCAATCAAAGACAGACTCAGAGCAGGCATTTCAGATGATGGTAGCATTGTCAGCCTCAATGTCTAGCAAAAACCTGTATTATTCTCAACACCAGGGAGGGGGGAAATAAAAATCAAGAGCAATTTCCTTCTGCAACCTGTCAAGAAGCAAGTAGGTTTCCAGACCAGAAAGCACCAAGCAGATTTTAAACCATTAGTGTCAAGTGGCTGTTCTCATTATATAGAACTAATGTGAAGTGACAAGCACCATTCATGAAAAATATTAGAGATTTCCAAAAAGCTTTTGATAGCAATTATGCTGTCAGGAAGTCCAGTTGTTTGTAATCATAACTGGAATAAGACCAGAATGTATAATATTCCTTTTCTTGTTAATACTGGTCATGACTGGGGTGTAACAAAATTAGCTGCATGAGTAACTGAGAAGTTTCATGGACAAATGGGACATTTGGATGATTTTCATTTCACTTCCCAAGTGGAAGAAACAGACCAGAAACAGTTATTAGCAGACACAGCAAAACATATTGGTCACTTTATTGACAGGAAAGACCAAAAACATGGCTATTAATTATTCCAAATAAACCCCACTGCAGATAGAGGAATATCAATAAATCTGTGTCATTTTTAGGAAGTAGAATATATGATGATGATTAAACTCTCCTACAATTCAAGCAATGAAAACCAAGGCAGGAAGTGGCTTTTATAAACTTGTAAAAGTTTGGGGAGGGGATAAAAAAGAAGCATGAATCAAAATTGATATTAAATACTAATTTTTCAGTCATGTTATTAGGTCTGCCCTCCTTGCCCAGAGCAGAGTCACAGAACTCCACAACAGCATTTGATAAAAGACATCAACTCATTTAGAAAACCTCATGGGAGAATTCCAGAATCCCTTGGACAGAAATACACTGTTAGGTATCGTAGGCTGAGCACGCGGACATAAAATATTAAAGCCTAACAAGGAGGAAGTGACAGACGACGTTAGCACATGCTTTAAGAATGCCGCTGATATGACTCTAATACCAAGGGATAACCTGAAGACTGAATGCAAGCAAAAACGAGAGCTAGAATAGTAATACAGAATGAGAGGTGCATCTCCAGCTAATTGACATAAAGAGAAAATTATGGGATCATGACATTAGAGAAACTGTTTGGTCCCCTGACTGGCCCAAAGGTGCAGGAGTAGAAACAACTCCCATCCAAAACTTCAAAACATCTCAAATGAGGATGTTGACACGCAGGGCACCAGACAGCCCAGAGTTGAATAAAAATAAGAGAATAATTTACCTTACCACTGAATATCAATCTACCCGTGGTAGCGGATCTAGGCTTCACTTTAGTGCTCCCAATTACTGAATATCAGATAGAGCACTTAAGCCGAACAAGGCTTCTTCAGTAACGTCTGTCTCTGAATGCCAAAAAGAACAACTGCCAAAAAGAATAAAAGGGGCTGCTGCAGAAGGAGCCATCTACTATTTCTCTGTGGTAGTCAGAGGGCTGCTCCAGTCAAGTCTGGCACAGCGTCACAGGCTTGCTTAGGTGAGAGAAACAGAGCGCGTTTTAGGATGATTCAACTGGCACCAGGCAACACAATGGAATTTTCATTAAAAAACCAGAGGCTCCGGAGCCAAGAGAGTTTGCAGTTAAGGACAGCAAGCATTTTGATTTGCAGAATCAACATGCAACACATTATGACAGAAACTTAACTCTGCTTCAGTGTGCCCGATCCCTCATACAAATTATGGAGCAAAACTACTTGCAGACAACCAAAGCAGGTAACAAAACAGATCAACTTTATAGACAGATTCAGCAATGTAAAGTTAGTATGGGACTGCTGAAGCACAATTTTGCATGAATAGGGTTATATAATCTACTAAATGCCAAAGCCAGCAATTACTGCAGAAGCTCTTACCCTCTTATTTTCTAAGGCATGACATAGATTATTTGGTCATATGCAAATAGTGCACCTCTGGAGAGGGCAAAAAGATTTTCTATAAAGCTGTGTTCTGCTCAAAGTACCATAAGGAGTTAATATATTTCGGAGCTCAGGTTGTTACTGGGTGTGCTGTATACAGTCCCAGCCTATTTTGGAGAGGAGTTCTCTGTTCATTCCAAGGAACAAATACAGTCAAGAATTTGGGCAGCACAAGCTATTTCACAATGTCTCGCCAATATTCTTCATCAATCCGTCCCGGTGGGTAGAGAACATCTGGAAGGGAACAGTCCCTATCAGAAGTGTCTGAGACCTGTCTGCGGAGAGTGCCGGCAGGCATGCAGGCAGACACCACGTACTGTGCAAGGAGGAAGCTTGTCATATCCTATGAAAGGCAGATAGGTTGCAACATTTCCTAGATATTCAAGTTTTGTTTTCCCAAAGGGACTGCTGTTAAGTATGCAGAATCTATTATAAACACAGTGCTAAGGCTTTTCCATAACTCTGATGTCAGGAGAAAGAAAACGTGTAAACACTTGGAGAAATCTAGACACAAATACAGGCCAACGCAAACATTGTGTTTCCCATTGTCTACTTTTCCTATCAGCAACAGGAGTGACTTTTATTATGTATTATCGTAAATTATAATGTTAACAAATTAATGATTTCAGGAGTCATTTATTATTGGTAAATACTTCCCCCCCACAAGTTCTTTAATTTTTTGTGCAGTTATCCTTAATAGAGCTATGCGAGAGGAAACTCTTCTGCTACAAAAAATTTTAAGGATTTCTTTTTCTCTTGTTCTTTATCCAGAGTAACCCCAAACCACCTAAAAATTCTTATGAAAATCTAGACAAGCTTTCTCTGAAACAACCCACAATCTAACCAGTCACAGCCTCACTGGAGATCTGAGATGCCATAATTCAAATCCCAGCTCAGGCTAAGCCATACTAGGAATGAGCGGATCTCCTACAGCCTAGGTGAGTGCACTAATTACCAGCCTCCCTGCTATTCTCAGGTGAGCTGCTCTCAATTATTCTACTGGAGTAACCTCATCTTGTATAACTAATTACACATTCACAGGGCTAACAAGGCTGTTTTTCTAAGCCCACTGGTTATGGGACTCATCTCAAGTTGTGAAAGATCCAGATTCAATTAGTATTTTAATTACTTACATAAAGCAGAAATGTTTTCACAAGAGAGACTGAAATCGTAACACCCCCAAAATTGCCTCAAGGTTAAGACATTCATATAGGACACGAGTGACAATTTCAAGCACTCAACCTGAACTACATTCATAGGACTTAAATATGCGACATTGTCTTGTGCTCTGCCAGGGCAGGTGCTCCCATCTGGATGCCAGAAGCTTCCTCTGTTGAGAAGCGATAAATTTTGACTGTCCTAGATGTAGTTATAACTACAAAAATATGCATAGAGATATGCAGACGTGTGTATATATGTATGAACAGTAATATTCTCTAAATTCTTTTTTAGCATGGAATAAAGAGTAAGAAAAATACTATTTTAAACAGAAACAACAGAAACAACAAATATCCCAACAGAGCGCCTGATAATTATTTCAGGCACAAAGGCCTTGTCTACAGTGGATATTTTGCAACTTGGATTATGTAGGCCATGAAGACCATTCTTTCTATACGGTAGTGGAAGAGGAGTCTAGAACTCCTATTCTTCAGAACCTTGATTTCTCAATAAATACTCGGTGTGTGGAGATGTAAATTAATTTACCTAATATATATGCACATACATATATAAAGTATGTGCATGAGTATTAAATTACTATATGCACACCATATATAGTGTTCTCAACCTGTTAAAGTCTGTTACAGTATATGGTTATTCACAGCTTATATGGCTCACTCCACATATATACAGATAGTTCAAGGTACCCTAGTCTTTCAAACTATGACCAGCTTATGCCTTACAGATGAAATAACTGGACAAGCAACATTTTAGCCTGGAAATTTTCAGACTGTGAATCTGATTCAATTTGCTCTTAATATTTTGGAATTTTCCCTTAGGAAAATAAGAATCAAACATTTTGTTTCCAGAAGTTTGTACTTCAAAATACTGATATTCTTCTAAAGCATAATATTTCATTTTTAATGTCTTATATGAACATTTCTGATGGCTTCAATGTTCTGGGGACACAAGCGATTATGGAAGCTTTGGAACTTCCCCAGAGGACAGGAGTTGCATTTGGCAACCACTTCAGTAATTTCTCAAAGAGGAATTACTCTGGACACCTTGTGTTGATTTAATCAGGTCTGTGGAGCTCAACATTTTCAAGCCCAAACCTTCTTAAAAAAAATTGCCACTCAATGGCATGTATAGCTGCCTCCGTTCCTAAGGAATCTATAAATGGAAGTGGCACTGGTACTCATGACTCATATACGTTGGCAGCACTGTGTGGGCAATTCAGCACAGCATGTTCCCACCCCAAGACTGATCTACCTGGCTGGAACCTGTTTTCACTTTCACTTATCTCCTTCTCAATAAAATTAATATTTGCGTCCTGCCTCTTAAAATAAAGACATGAAAGTAACAGGATTCAAATAACATGGATTTGATAATTACAAATTATCAACATCTTATCTTTACTGAAGCTCTGTAAACATAGTAATAAAGAATGTTTCCCTGACTCAGAGTCCACAAAGTTTTATGAGTTATCTGGTATGGTCGTGACTTTGCTGGATCTGATAGCCATAATACTCGTTCAGAAACTATTTGTCTGATCCTTTCAAGAGCTCAAAGCTTTGCCCATTCCTCTAATGTTTTTTCAAATACTATTTTCATAAATAAAAATTATATATTGTAGAATTTTATGTCCTTCTTTTTAATGTAGTGTCTGGTTCTCCATTTCACCTTCCCTTTTCTAATAACACAACACATCAAGCAAGCAACTTCATCAAGTTTTGCTATCCTGCATTACCTGTCCCTTATTCAGTGGCAAGTAATCCCAGACAAGCAAGACTCACATTACAGAATTCCTCAGAAGGGAAGATACCTGTTTTGAATTGCTTTTATCTGGCATGCATGTTTTATTATTTGTGTGAGTAGTTCCTCATTCTGCAGCTGGAGCTATAGGTGTCCATATTTATCCCAGAGCAAGAAAAAGAAACATCCAACACTATTTGGGTTCCTGCAATATCGAAACTGTGGTAAGCAGTTCTCAGACTTTTATTGGGTCCCTCCTTCCTCCCAAGTCCTCTCAGCAGTCACAGGGTAATTCCCATTCCTGCCTCTGCTCCTCTGTTGTCACAGATTTGCTGTCATTTGCAATCAAACTAATTCTGTTCAGCTCCTTGGTGCTCACTCCTACATCCCTGTGAAGGACCACAAGGCAAACAGCTTTACTTGAGCATCAGCAGAACCTTTGCAAAAGACTCTTCAGGGGAGGGAGTTGTGAAGACCTCTGCAAGGAAAACCCTCAAATACAGTCTGTCAATCAAAATATCTACTCCCTGGCACACTGACACAGACAAGTGAGTGAGTACAGAGGAGGGCTCCGAGACTGACTTTTGAACAAAATGAGCAGACACTACCCACCTTGAAGAGCTTGGATTGGGGTGGGTGATGAACGGGGACCCCACACTACATCCATTTTTTTTGGCTCAAGAATTGTGATATGATTAAAAAAAGCAACCTAACCTAGTCAAAATTTGCTAGATTAAAGATCAATTGATAAGACAAGACCAAAATATGAGCAATAAACCAGTATTTTCTGTAGAACAGGAAAAGCCTAACAAGAACAGCAAAAAGAACACAAACCCACACTGTGCTATTGAAGATTGCTGAGATGCGATACCAAAACAGGAGACAAAAATATCTTCCTTGCAGAAAGGATTTTCGCTAAGCACAGTTCCTGGCCTGGAGCCTCTTTTGCTGACAATTTTGTAGTCTCCCTTTTCTGAGTAGAGGAAACCCAGGAGATCGCAGGGGTAACTTTGGTGCTAACTAAGGAAACAGGTGTGGGAACCTTCCGCACCTTCCACGCTATTGCATTCTGGTTTTTTTCCTCTTCTTTCCTCTCCATTGCCATCTGAGTCATTGAATGAACTGGAACACAGGTAATTTGCCATGATTTAAAAACAACCACCCTTCCAGCCCTGGAAAAATCCTTATCCAGATACCCGCACACAAGTTGTTAACATAGTCAAATTCCACCAGGAATACAGAAAATGATGAAGAAAGGAAGAAAGAAAAAACCCTAAAGAAATGGTAGCAAGTACAAGAAAAATCACCTTTCAGCAGTCACAGGAAATTGAAAAAGAGAGGGGCTGTGGTTTAATTGAGAAGATAGAGCTCTCAGGCATATGGGTCTCTGGAGAAATAGAGACATCCTATTGAATGAAGTTCCAACTGTTCCAGGAAAGCGAGTTGATATTCATTTCCAACTCTGAAGACCCAGGCCCATCTTCAACCTCAGGGGAGCAAAACTGGTGAAACTGAAGTTCACTGTGAGCAAAAGACAGCACCAAATCTAGTAGGTTGCTTGCTCTGTCCACTTCTACAGAGCCATGATGTGTGCTGGAAGGAAGCTTTGGTTGTCGGGGTAAATGATTGAGACAGATAAGCTGGCTAGAGACAGGCTAAATGGTATATTCAGAAGACACCGGGTGTGAAGGACTGCCAAAGTTAGTTGATCCTGCTGCTTAATACTTCCCCAGCCTTTCCAGCTATCCTGTATCCTCTCGTACTAACAGCTGGTAAACGATGCTCTCCCATATTCCTTTCTACTCTCTCATCAAATCCGCAGAAAGGAAGAAACTATTAATAAATATTTATACCAAAAAGGAAGAATGACCATTAACTAGCAACTTCTTTAAATAGAGGAAAAATAGGTTATGGATAGGAACCACATTTTCAAGGAGTTTGAAACACCTTGCTCTTTCATCAGTGATTTGCAAACATGGTCTGCTACATGCTGACCAACAGCGAAAATTTGCCTTTGCTCTCATACACACCCTGGCTTCCAAGGACAACTTATCTCTTGTCTTTTGTTATAGTGAAGCCGTTTAGTAAGAGGCTGAATAGGAGCAGATGGGGTGACGGGAAGAGGAAAGGAAGGCAAGAAATATCTTTTAGCCCCAGACTAAACTGCGATAAAGATTTCCATCTACAGTACAACAATATTTGCCTCAAGAAAGCAGTTTATTCAGCTGCTCAGGAAAGAGGCTCGAACGCTTTCTGATAATGCATTTTCCTAATGACGCCGGTGAGTCAGAAGCGGCACATGCCATAGAGCCACCGAATGCTTGAAGAGATTCTGTTAGGGGTGTGTGCGCTCGTAATTTTTAGCATTTCTCTACTACTCTTCTTCTCAATCAAAAATAAATACCTAGAAGGAAGTCTCCTCCAGGTCTACAAATTAGCGTGAGGAAAACCAGGCTGTTTCTATGGACAGGACTCTAGGCTATTTCTCAAAAAGCCCGAGTTCAAGTCGCTGCTCTGCCACAGGCTCTGTTGTAAGCCATCAGGAAGTCACCTGGGCATGCCTATGTGGGCTAACTCCAACAGCTTACACCCTTCTCCCCACAGACCCTAACAAAACAAACCACTGCAAGTCTTTGTAAATCAGGAGAAAATGATCTGCAGTCCTAATGATTCCCCCAACAAGGGCTTGGCTGTGGCACCACTGTAAACAGCCCCTATTCTTGTGGGGAGAACTGAAGCATTTATTCTTGAGCTCTGCTGTGCAAATGCCTTTGACAGTAACACCTCCAGCAATACCTAAAAGTGTTCTAGGACATGGGACAACACTAAGATATCTTATTCAGTACCACCCCTCTTGCATTTCTTGGGAGGGATTTGTCAGAGTTTAAGTAATGAGATCACAGACCAAGTGGTATCTGCCTAGACCCTTTGCCATATTCACCTCACCAACATAAAAGACTAGGAAAGTTAAAGGTTTTGATGTAGTTGCTAGGACTAGTTTAGCTTTTGTGCATATTACATGTTTAATTCAGCCAACAGCATCATAGATTTTTTGTATCCCCGCCCTTTGAAGCTGAAAAAGCATAAAAAGCATCATGGCAACAGGTCTGATGTGATTTGAGACAAAATACAACAGCTATTTGCAAACAGCACAGCATAACCATGCAATCAACTTATGTCCCATCTTCCTGTCAAAAGCTTAGGACAGCACAGCATACGCCACCGATCACTCACCAGACTCGGATTGCAAAGATACGCTATTGAAGAGGGCCTGGAAGTGTCTCCTCTTCGTGGTGTGTTACATAAGTGGACATACATGATTCATGAGTCATCTCTGCCATACCCCACGTTGTTAAAAACACATTTTTTTTTAGATACAATTCCTATGTTAGCCTAACTTCTTTCTCAGACAAAATATACAGATAAAATTGTTAGGGAAGAAAATGCTGAGTGAAACATGGTGTAAAAAGTATCAACAGGCAGGTCTGCTGCTGTTATGAGGCAGGGCTACATCACTGCTTAATATTAGAGAATGATGCTTCCTTTACGTGACGTTGTTTTCAGCCACTTTTAACTTTAGCAAACACCGCCATGGTAAGTTTCCCTCCCAACAGTCACTTTCCTGCCGCAGGACTTTTGTAGGGAAGTTTCATTTAAAACAGTTCAGCTCATTTATGAATTTTTTTTTCAGAATACTTTCATTTTCCTGTCTATGCCATAGTTTCCTCATCTTCAAGCTGCAAAACAGACCCATTTATCTCATAACCGTGTTGTTGCTAAAGCACTCCAGATTCTAACAATGCAGAGTATATAAAAGCACCTGAAGAAAATTAACAATGTGGTCTTCAGTACAGGTAACAGTAATGTAGTAAGTTCAACCCTTCAACCATGTGTTGAAAGAGGATGAAAGAAAAGTCAACATACATTAATTAACTGAACACTCTCAATTCTGTTCTATCAATGAGGCACTTCCAAAAAAAGTGTTTACATGACTGTGTAATTAAATGCAGCATCAGACCACATAGACACAAGCATTAAAAAAATCACAAGTTTATCTTTTTAACTCTAACCTTTTGAATGTTTTGGCTTAGAACAATAAAATAACTTCCTTCTGGTGTCTTTTTGTAATTCAAATGGAATTTGACAACATCTTAAATTGTGTTTTATTATTTCTGAGTTCATTTGAAGTTAATCTCATTCTGCAGTTTGAAAGCAGGGGCAGAATATCTTCAGTCTTCTAAGGACAATTTGCTGGGACCATCTCATTTTGGAGGCAATTTTCCCTACTACTATTTTTGTAAAGCGAATTCTTCCAGAATAGGTCGAAGGCTACGACTCTTACCTGGACTGTGGGAGGAGCCAGGTTCTTGCTTGGTGTTTGCTCTGCATCAAGGGCTTCTCCATCCAAGTGTTTTTGAGGAACGTATCTGTACGTCTCTGCCTCTTTCCAGTGTAGGTCAAAACAAAATATTAAAGCCTGCCTGCATGCACGAGCAGAATACTTGTTTTCTGGTGAGACCCGCTGCAAAACCCTGTCTCTTCCTGCACTCCCAGAGTACTTCCAAGGTGCCCTAACATAGATGTGGCACGCACAAGCTCTCTTTACATGCTGCAAATCACATCTGCTCAGGGCAGACCTACTTAAGGCTTCAGTAGCCTTGTTCTCACTAAGTCTCTCAATGTTGCTTTATCCCTTTATCATTTAATTAAATCACCAAAAATTGAATTTTGTAGACGAAGCTGAACAAAAATTACTATGAAAGGCCAAAATTAAAAGATACTGAAGACTTATTTCACAAACTGGGAGTCTGGCAATTAAAGTCTACTAACTCTTCCTTACTACAGCAGAGTTCTGTGAAGAAATATGCTACAAATGGCTTTTGGCTGCCTGCCGAAGCCTCAGTCATTCCGATGTGTACAGCAAGACAACTGCTGACTCAGTGTCAACATAACATATCCGTGATTTTCCAAGTCACTCTTAAACAGCAAGGTTATTGGCGAGACTGTTGTCTTACCTACTAACAGTAAAATGAAAAAGAAAAAATATATAGGGTAAGTAAGCTCAGGTCAACAGAAGCCTTTCAAGGGAAGGGTTCAGTGGGATGAAAACTCTCATCTGCCTTTTTCTCCTGTACTCTTCTCAACAACCAGACAACAACCTTCTCCCTGACCTGAGGGATTTACTGAGCATTCACAAAAAAATTGACATTATCCAGATGCACTGCACTGGCTGTAACTCAGGTGGGTACACAAATTTTGCCTGTCTCTATGGTTGGGCACCTGAAACAACACTGAGACATTATATGAGCTTCCCCCACCATAGCTGCTGTACACTTCGCAGGAATCAACCTCAAGATGCTGGAAACAATTAAGTGGCTAATCGCTCACCAATTTACACACTTAAAAGGAACAAAATATACTAAAATGTTGCAAAAATAATCCATAGAAAGTATTTTTATTGCGTATCTTTAATTGAGGATCCTCTTAATTCATATCTGGAACAGCAGCTACCACTTTGAGATAATGATGAAAGTTCCCAGATCTTAAAATCCAGAAAAAAACCCCATCTTTGTTTTGATCAGATACACTGATCACTCAAAAGGTTGTGATGACACTTGCTTGATTCATAAGGATGCTGCATAGCTTAATTAAGGCTTTTGAAGCTCCTTATGCCTTCAGAAAAATCACATAAAGCATGACTATCATTAGGACAGATACCACTACACAAAGGAAAAGAACAAAAAGCAGAAGACAAGACAAACCCAATACATTTAAAATCCAGATTATATTTCAACTCAGGTTTATTTAAAAGAAAATACAAACACATGCAACATATCAGATCTGTGGGAATTCATTTTACATTGCGCTAGAAAGATTAAAACTAATTAAATTTTAGAAACCAATTTATTTCTGACTGTAAGTCTACCAACTCCAATGGAGCTGCACCAAGGACAGATTTAGCCCAGAACATTAACTGAAGCATTCGAAGGTTGAGATTGCTCAGAAATTTAAAATAAGTTTAAATGTAATTCAAGTTGAATGAATTTGAAAGTCTTGCTGTGTCAGACTTTCTGGGGAGCAGGGAGAACACCATGGGTTTCATTCTGATCCCTCTGAAATAATTTTATTCTACATTAAGTTTCACTGATGTAAACACCACTACTTCTTGTTTTTCCTCATGTAAGCAAGATCAGAATCAGGCTGCAAGTTTCTTGCCATCTGGTCTGAGACCCTCCCAATCAGTCAGCTGTTGCTCCCCGGAAAAATTAAAATCAATGCGGTAAAAGGCTACTAGCATGCTAATTTGTGAACTGAAACAGACTGCAATGAGAATCCTGAACTGAAAAAAATGATAGCTAATGAGACATTGTTATCCGCATCTTATGTGGCTTTGCTTCATCAAATACTTGCATACTCGGGACAGACATGTATTCAGGACTTAGAAAAACTTCACTTCCTTCAGCTATCCAAGCTGAGAAACAGTTGAGTATGTTTTCTCAATATAAGATGCACCAAGTTACGCTTCAGCTTGTACAAACACATCAATTAAATTATAATCAGAATGTTGTAAAAGTCCTCACTTAAACCCACAAGATATACCTATTTCCATACTTTTCAATTATTCACTTACAGTACGGTATATTGGTAAATGGCTATAATCAGAAAACCAGTATAAAATTAAAAATCTCAGTATTTTCCCATAGATATCTTTTCAATATGACAACTGCATATGTTAAGATAATCTGTGACTGAATTCCTCCAAGATACAATAGGAGATGTAAGATTAAAATCTTTAAAGACAGCTATATTCCTTCTTAGGGAAAAGCATTGTATTTCAAGCATTTTTCCTGAAAAGCACTTCAGTCAGCTACCTAACTCTTAATCATGACAACCACAACTGATTTGTACACCCCTCCGCACTGCTTTTTCAGCTGACTCTAGCTACCTCATTTTCTCTCCTGCATACCTGAAAAGTGACGTAAACGTATTCGCCCAGCCTTGTCAGGTAAGGGCTCCTTTATCAGCCCTTAGAAGAGCACACAGATGGAAAAGAGACTGAACTCTCAGAAATGAAAATATTATTTCAGAAGCACACTCTCTTTTACTTGAAAATGGAGTCCCCCTACTTGTCCTGGTAAACAGGAATTATTCAGGACACCCTTCCCCCAGCCAAATAGGTTCATTCAGTGATTTCTAGTTTAAGCTACAATTTTAATAAACTTCTTATTGTGGAAAGTGAGAGACATGACATGAACCCCCCCCATCCCAACAGAATTGCAGGTAAGGATTTATGGGGCAAGGAGATCTCCTTTCCCCTTAGCACTCCACAGCATGTGCACAGCGGGCTGAAGAGCAAGACAGCAGCTACTCATCCAGACTACTTCTCCTTGCCACCATCCACATCCAGACGGTTGCAGCATCTAGCCCTGGCACTCAGTGATTATTATATAATATATCTTGTAAAAGCACCCCAAAGGCAAGAGGAACAGAAGTGTCAAAGATACAAATACAAAGTATACTGAAGGAAACAAGTTATTCCCCTGAAGGAAATAAAAACCTTTAGGGGTTGGAAAAAAAAATTCAGTTTTTCTAAAGCCTGTCTTCTCTTTCTGCCATCAGATTCATGCTGTATCATACATAGTGCCAGGTACGCTGTCAGGACTTAAAAGAAAATGATGAATGGAAGAAACCACATAGTTAAACTGCAGTATGTTTCCTAGAGTGAAGATCTGTCTTCCCTGTTGCTTGTTTTGAAAAGAAACAAATAGCATGACCTATAGCACTTTTCTTGGGAGACAATCGCATAAGTTTATAGGCACCACTGTTATAAAACTGTCAATGTTTATTTTCAAATTTTCTTAGCTTAATTTAATTTGCATTTTTGTTCCTCGGAAAACCTGGGCTGCACCCCCTATCCTTCCCACATGCTAGAAAGGAGCCTGACAGGTGCCTCACATTTTAGGGTACGCAAACATTACCTCTATAATTAGTTATTAAGGGGGTTAATTTAAGGGGTTGTAACTAAGAACTAATAAAAGCTAGGAAAAAAAAAAAAAATCAGAGTGTTCTAGAACTAGGAGGAAAACCACTGCCTAGAATAATGCCTATAAACACATATGGGTAATACATCAATACTTTTATTAATACTAAAGCATTGAATGACTTCATTTATAGCATTCAAAGATTAATGTATCATGAATAGATTTATAAGTAAGTTGAGACATCAGACCATAACTAATGTTGGGAGCAGGTGGAAAAACTGAAATGGTGTTCAGAGTGGATTATTTTTCTACTAATTTCAGTATCTCTCAGGCTACAGTATATTTAATGGGCATAATCAAATAAAAAGCTTATTACTTTCTTGGTAAAGAGGTTTCTTTAGGTAAAATAGAAAATAGCAAAGACAAGGATTTTGCGCGCAGGTGTTTTAGTTCCCTCTAGTCCTCATGAATCTCCAGTAAGTCTGAAGAGAGGACACTCATCTGTTCCTGAGACGTATGTGTGCTAATGAACACAGAACTGATCACCCTGGAAATTTTCCAGCACAAGTAGTTTGCCTGTGATCCTTCAAAGTGTTTTGAACTTTTAAGACAAAGCTTTAGTAGCACTTTGCACAATATACTGTTGTAACAGATGCTCTAGAAGCACCTCAAGCCATGCCGATAAGCTAACTAAATCCATCTAAATAGAAACATCCCATAGGTCCTGCAAAGAGATTACTAGATTTGTTCCTGTGTTGCACAGTTGGCTATACACCCAAATTTCATCCAATGGTAAAACTGTTCCATTTCACATGCACAATTTAACCACAGTATCGTGAGATCTTTTGATAAGTCTTTGACAAGCACATTTAAAACCCTATAACATTAAAAAACTTTGTACCTTACAAGCAGGGGAAGGGGGAGATATTCTCTGCATCTTCCTCCTGAATTACTTCCAACCAGTTACAGACAGGTATTTTCAGCCTGCAAAGCACTTCCTTTCCTCAGCGAGCACAGGTGTCTGCTAAAGGAGGACACTGCAATTTACTTCTTGAGGACTGGAGCAGGAAAAGGGCCTTAGTGACACAGCTAGCTGTGAAATGCTGACCACCTCCCCTCGCACCTGGCTCACTCACTTCAGTCCTAAAGAGGGGAAGGAATGCTCCGACTCATCCAGTCATTACTAAAGAAAAGAAAAAAAAAAGCCAACAAAACAGATATCCTTGTTCTTTTCCTGTGATTAGGCAGGTGATATGGTCAAGCTACCTGCCCTCTCCTAGCTATGCTATCTTTTGGAAGGCGAACACAGTGTAATTTTCCAAACCTAGACAGACAGACAGGTAGTAGTGCAGTGTAACTGCATTTCCCACTCTGGCCTCCAGGTATCACAGGAGTGCACTGATGCTTAAATACATTTATACACGTAAACAGTTCAAAAATTCTTGGGTCACAAGATCCAGGAAAGTGCCAAGAAGAGGTATTAGAAAAAGGCAATAGGAACATACTGCAAGAATTCACGTCCCTCAGTAAATAACTGCCTTTATTTATGCATACAGGGATAAATCCAAACTCAATGCACAAAAAAAGTCAGGCTCTGGTCTTACGAACTTGTAAGTGATCAGACGGATAGGAAGGGGCAGAGCAGCTGCAGGCTTGCTTGGTTCCTTGCGCCCAAGTCTTGCTGTGGCTTGTTCCAGTACTTGGCACGCGCCATGCGTGGTACCAGCTTGCAAGGAGGTGCCTCAGGGTGACCCTTCGTAGAGACACAAGAGGCAATACCCAACTCAGAGGATAATGTTGGCGCAGGGAAAGGGAAAAAGTGACAGCCAGAACAAAAAGGGAACCGGGCCAAAGTTTAGACGTCTGAATCACCCACTTGGGCGTCAGTTCCACAGCACAAGCCACAAGCAATGGCACACAGCTCACGCAGAGAGGCTAGCTACAGGCAGGCAAGGCTTACTACAAATCCTTACAAATCTTACCCGAAAAAAACACCACCACACAAAACCAAACACCCCCAACCTCTTACAAATTTTTTTGTTAGAAGGAGAATACGATACAGGAAGTAATTCATTTCTTTAAGTACACCCACTCAGTTACCTAGGTACTCTAGCCTTTGCTCTTGGACAAAACTAATGAAGCAACTTCTGCTCTCAGTCACGCAAGTGTAAGTCTGGAATAAATCAACAGCTTTCAGTGGGGTTATGATTTACACTAGTGTGAATGAAAGCAAATCCAACGTTTTCTTAAGACAAAGATTAAGATCTCTGAATCAATATAGATCTCTGCAGCAGTGCCAAGTCCCAAATTTCTGGATTTTTTCATGTATTTAAATCTAGTATTTGCAAAGCTTTTTGCACCTGAAGTAAAAGCGACAGGAATTCTACATGTTGACAGGCTCCAAACTCTTCTAAATCCTCATTCTTTGTTCTGCAACAGTAGATTTATCTCAAATAGTCTTAAGGAAAGAATGAAAGAAAAGAGACTACACAAATATCTCCCCAATGCCCCCAATATGCCTGGAAAAGACCCAGCTCTGTTCAGCAACAGAAATGCCACCAAGAGCCAGGACTCTGAAAGATTTTATAAACTGCCCAGCACTAAAGAAGGACTGAACCCTGATGTTCTCTACCCCTCTGAACTTTATATAAATAGAACAACTCTACCCTGTCTCTCTAGTCCTGGCAGGATACATTAAATTTGCTGAGGACTCTCTCTCCCTACCACGGCAGGAAGAAAGGCATTAGCTCAGGCTTCAAGAAGCCTGGATTCGATTCCCTCCCAGTCACCAACTCCCTGTGCAACACTGAGAAACCGCCATTTGCCTGTGCCTTACTGGTCCGTAAAACTAGGGTAACATCCCATCCTCATCTCAAAAGGGCTTATAACTGCCAGAATAATGGGGGATGGGAGCATCTATAATAATACAAATGTGTACAGCCTAATTCCATTATCACAGCCAACAAAGAAACCATTTTATGAAGTCATTTTCTGTACTTTCTAAATAAAAATATTTTTGGAAATGTTTGGAGGGGAAGAGGAAAATACTTCAACATGACAATCAAAATGTTTAATTTTAGCTGAAGCTATTCCCTTAAGCCTTCATGAATTTATTCTTTTGATAAATTTGAAACACATGACAGGTAAAGCTAGAAACTTTACAGTGAATGAAGTGTCTTTTTTTTTCCAACTCGAGATCACATCTAAAGTGCCTTCCCCAAAACTACACAAATGTGTCTCTTGACAAACTCAGGTACATGATTTTTGCCAGTGAGCTGCTTATTGCAAGGACTGTGAAAGAAGCGGCATCAAAATTAAGCTTATTACAATCTTAAATTGTGTCAGAGTTATGACTTGCTCCATAAGTTACCAAATTAAAAATGCATGCAAATATGTCTTATTAGAAAATTGTAAATATTTTTTAATGGATCAGAAGAGCTACAGGGAGCATTGCTCTACACATCTCTAGTTTAGTGCTATTACTCATGTAACACTGAGTACCAAATACTCTGTACAATTCTTATTTTGGCAACGGTTTTAAACAGCATATTCTATCCAAAGTCTCCTGCGTAATGAGTGAGGTAGATAAATAGCAGCTGTTGTATAAATCATCCAAAAGAAAGAAATTGCCTAACTGCTGAAACTGCTGCCAGGTCAGCAGCAACAGGTAGCACAGGCAGCCTCTCTGCATTTAGGTTTTGCTGAAATGGGGCAAGCAGGGCACTGCCCCCTGCACATACACCTTCACAAGTTCTCCAAGATGCCAGTGAGAACCACGCAGACCTTAGCAGCTTGTTAGTTTTTCCTTTCTTTTAAAAGGCTCATTTTAAAAAAAACTGCAGAAATTCAAATTCATTCATTCCTTTTTTTTTTTAAATCATAATTTTTCTTTTCATTCTCTGCTAGCAATGTTGCCTCTTTCAGATCCGATGAAGGAGTGTTTTCTAAAGGCTGCGATGCCCTGCAGTGGGAGAGCACATTATTTCTAGGGACAGATTTTCAAAAACAGATGCTCTTTGCCAACAGTGGGTGCACAAAAACAATTTATCAAGAAAACACCAAGCTGTGTTTGCCAGTGGCAACTTCGAAAGGGCTACATAGTACTTGAGCTCACAAATTCTGGTCCAGTCTTGGGACAAATGAGATCAGGCTGGTGTGTATTTTTTGTTTGTTTTCTTTTTTTTTTTTTCTTTTTCCTTCTTAAAAAAAAATATCAAGACAAAACAAAAAACTGCTCTAGGCCAGCAACAGCTCTCTGTCCTTTTCCCTCACTGGACTTGCATGTTGGGATTATACATTTGGAAGACAACCCAGAGCAGGGTAAGTGTCTTATTTCCTATTCAATCTCTGATTCCTGCAGATCTTTGACTGTAAATACCACCTTTCTGTTTCTCTGGTAGATTATCCCATCTCTCAGTTGGGAATAAGCATACTTTGTAAATCCCTCCAGAATGGTATAAAATAACAATCATCCTTCACAGCCCACGCCCTACAAAGTGGACACTTCTGTTATACCCCTGTGGGATCACGGCCCAGGTCTCTAACCTGTTGTCTGCTGGAGGCCACCAGAGCTCCTAGTACCTTACACAATTTAAGCCTGTTCAAAGAAATCTCTTGACTGTAATTAACACAGGTGCTAGATTGCTGGTTAACTCCCCCAGTTCAAGAATCTTCTTCCCACAGTACTCTTTCTCCACGCTTGTTTGGTGCCTAACACAACGCCTCTACAGCTCTGACGGAAGCCTCTGGGCACTGCCACAGTACAAACAAGGTTTTGGTAGGTTAATTTATTTAATTTTAATGACTGTAACATGACATTTCTTCCCTGGAACACGTTCGTTCCCCAGGAAACACCTACTGTAGATTTTGTTGCAGAGGCAGGCAGCAAGAAAGTTGTCATCTTCTTGTTAATGTAAAGGGCAAATACAAAAAAAAAAACTTTTAGAGAAATATTAACCTTTTATTTGATGATAAATAAACATTCACATACTAGGCCAAATTCTGTATATCAAGCACTGTGAACAGATATCAAGAACCATCATGTTGTGGTAGATTACTCCTCAATCTGCATTTTAAAGTGTTTGCGACCTAGATGGATTAGAAAAATGAAAGCCTTAAATGAACTGCAGTGACATAAAATCCTACCCAGCAGTTGTACCTGCCCAAGTACCCTCCCCTATGCACTTACACATGTGATCACTTCCACATATTTTCCACTTACATGGCCATGGAAACTCTACCACTGGATTGGGGTCAAATTCAGTTGTGATTTATTTAAAAAAGAAAAACTATATTTAAGGATTAATGTTTTGCTAGCAGCGTTAGCACTTATTGTCACTGTTGAAACCAACAATTCAGATCTTTTATACAAACAACTGCACAAATAAGAAAAATAGGGTAGGATATAAAGTGCAGTTACTTTGCTGTGAAATACGGTCAGGCACGCCACTGTGTCCAGAAACCATTTCAAATGTACTTACTACAGACACTGCTTCTCAGCAACTTCCATCACTGGCAACGCAAGACAGTCTTCACATAGAAGTTATATACTATTAGGCATCACAAACTTTTCCTCTAAAATTTGTTAGACAACTCGGAAAACCATGACACGTGTAATGCTTTGCCAAACTACAGGGGCAATTAGCAAGCCTGTTCTGTGCACAGGGAACTGAAGTAGTCCATTCTACAGATGCATATCTTACATTGCCACAACACTTTCCCTGAAACTCCCATTCAACACAGCTTTAACTAAACAACTTCCCACACCACGCACTGGCCCTGCCCCCTGCAATACTCCCACGTCTCTCCTTAGCTCCTTCCCGTGCCTCCCGAGTGCCGGATGGCTCAGCCCTGATCGAAGGGCACAGGCGACCGCTGCAAGCACACCAACAGCCTTCCCCTCTCTGCCAGGGCCATGGTTTGGGTGTCAACCCATGCACCTGCTCTGGCATCCACACCCCCCAAAAACACTTCCTTACCTCGACCTGAGGAAAGCTTTCTTGACAAAATGTTCTGAGGAGTCAACATTTTTCAATGAAACCAACCAAAATAGAGATATTCCCTCCCCGCCCCCAACAAGCATGAGGAGTTGGAAATGTGATAACAAACTCAACTCCACTATAAATTGTTATTCTAAAACTCAATAATAAATGTCAACTGTGTTTTAAGCGCATTGAGTCATGCCTTTTATCAACATTTAACAATTTTATTTAGATTTTTTTGTTGTTGGGAATATTTTTTTTTCCTTTTTTATTCATTACTTCATATTACTCATTACTTCAAGCAATGAAATAATCCACACACAACAGCTCAATAATGTTCAAAGTTCAAAAAATGAAGAATAATTTGTAATGTGTTATTGTCAGAAATAAACATATATAGGAGCCATTCTCATCGGACTTCAAAGACCTATAAAACTGTTGTCTAAAATATCTAATATCCTTCTGAAGCAGATACACCCGTGCTCATAAATAAGCTGAAGCCTTAAGACAACAAACAGCCCAGATCTACATGCAAAATCAGTATTAGTCTCCAAACCAAAGTCCTGACCCCTGGTTCCCTACTGTGCCCTACTGAACATCATCTGTTCATGATAAAAGACTTTCAGACTCAAAATGGCAGATTACATTTGATTAGGTATTTAAATAAAAGCTGGGAACTGATCAGTTTAGGATTAAATGTTACTGAATAACCTTTCAAGGTGCTTAATCATTGAATCATTTAAGTTGGAAAGGATCTTTAAGATCATCAAGTCCAACTGTTAACCTAGCACTGCCCAGTCCACCGCTAAACCAAGTCCCTAAGCACCACATCTACACGTCTTCTAAATACTTCCAAGGATGGTGACTCAACCACTTCCCTGGGCAGCCTGTTCCAAGACTTGACAACCCTTTCGATGAAGAAATTTTTCCCAATATCCAATCTAAGCCTCCCCTGGAACAACTTGAGGCCATTTCCTCTCATCCTATCACTTGTTACTTGGGAGAAGAGACCAACACCCACCTCGCTACAACCTCCTTTCAGGTAGTTGTAGAGCGCGATGAGGTCTCCCCTCAGCCTCCTCTTCTCGAGGCTAAACAGTCCCAGTTCCCTCAGCCGCTCCTCATAAGACTTGTGCTCCAGGCCCTTCACCAGCTTCGTTGCCCTTCTTTAAACACGCTCCAGCACCTCAATGTCCTTCTTGTAGTGAGGGGCCCAAAACTGAACACAGTATTCGAGGTGCGGCCTCACCAGTGGCAGGGGGACAATTACGTCCCCAGTCCTGCTGGACACACTATTTCTGATACAAAATAATAATTGCTAGATAAAAAAAAAATAGACTCAAGTTACTACAAATACATCTCAGCCAGGAAACAAGAAGCTTTAGGTCTTTCCCCAGTTGGGTGGGAGTGTTGATCTTCTCGAG